>NC_134355.1:636684770-636984770 GCF_048569485.1 Anomaloglossus baeobatrachus
TGGTTACGACTACTAATAACTAACTGTGACTATATGCATGGTCGTAACCATGGATACCTAAGGTCCTGCAATGCCCAGGATATGAGGTAAGAGACGAACACGTATACTACATGTCTAATTGGAGGTATTTGCTAATATTATTATTATTATTATGACACCTATTACATATTGTGATATGATGTTGGAGATGGGAATACCCCTTTTAATATCTAATATATAAACCTGAATGTGTGTATGTATGTATGTGTGTGTATATATGTGTGTATGTATGTGTGTATGTATGTGTGTGTGTGTATGTATGTGTGTGTGTATGTATGTCCGGGATTGGCATTTGCACCGTCGCAGCTACAGCCACAAAATTATGCACACACACGTCTGGACCCCGAGAGCGTCATAGGCTATGTTGTGAGGCAAAATTTTAACCCTGCGCGTTCCAATTTACCAATCAATTTTGCCCCTATCTACATAATGGGGAAAAGTGAAACGAAAAGTGTATCCGCACCGTCGCATTTACAATCACAAAATTTTGCACAGACACTTCATGTGACCCAGGGAACGTCGTAGACTATATTTTGACAGGAAAATTTAACCCCACGCTTTACAGTTACTCTCCAAAAAACATACCTCCATTAAAGTAAATGGAGCCTGGAACTACAGGTTATTAGTAGGAGCTGTGATTGGTTGCTATAGGAACAAAAGACATTCATAGTATAAGAAGCTTATATGTGAGGTAATAAGATGTCGGTGGGGAGACGGATAGAGAGAGACAGAGAGAGAGACAGACAGAGAGAGAGAGACAGACAGACAGGGAAAGAGACAGAGACAGACCTGGAAAGAAACAGACCTGGAAAAAGACAGACATGGAAAGAGATAGATGGGGAAAGAGACAGACAGACATGCAGACAGGGACAGAGACAGGCAGACAGGGAAGGATGAGACAGCCAGAGAGACAGACAAAGATAGATGGGGGAAAGACACAGACCTTGATATAGACAGATGGGGAAAGAGACAGAGAAATAGAGACAGAGAAGGAAAGAGACAGACAGAGACAGGCAGACAGGGAAAGAGACAGACAGGAAAAGACACAGACAAAGAGACGGGAGACAGACGGGGAAAGAGACAGACCTGAGAAAGAGACAGACCTGGAAAGAGACAGATGGGGAAAGAAACAGAGAGATAGAGACATACAAAGAAAGAGACAGACAGAGACAGGCAGATGGGGAAAGAGACAAATGGAGAAAGACACATGGAGAAAGAGACAGACGGAGAAAGAGACAGATGGGGAAAGAGACAGACGGGGAAAGAGACAGACGGGAAAGAGACAGACGGGGAAAGAGACAGACGAGGAAAGAGACAGACAAGGAAAGAGACAGACGAGGAAAGAGACAGACGAGGAAAGAAACAGACAAGGAAAGAGACAGATGAGGAAAGAGACAGACGAAAGAGACAGACGAGGATAGAGACAGACGAGCATAAAGACAGACGAGGATAGAGACAGATGGGGATAGAGACAGACGGGGATAGAGACAGACGGGGATAGAGACAGACTGGAAAAGAGACAGACCTGGAAAGAGATACCTGAAAAGAGACAGACGGGGAAAGAGACAGACCTGGAAAGAGACAGACGGAGCATATTACTTGGCCAATTTAGTTAAATCTGTGTGGAATATCTGTGGTGTTTAAATATATGTTGTGAAATGCTTCTATTAGCTTAGTTTTTGCCTTTTAATAATTACATTTCTATCTATTTGTTTTGTGCTTTTTGTGTGCACAATACATTTTTGTTAATACATTCTATTTTGTTAACAGCAGTTATTAACCCGGGCGAAGCCGGGTAGTACAGTTAGTTAGTTGATAAAATCAATTTATAAAATGATATTTTTTATTAAAATGTAAATCGGGGGCTATTGCACATTCCAGAAACTAGTCACATATGGCAGGTATATGTATAAATAATATGATATAGGCAGAAAGAATATCTTGCCCCAAGCAAAATTGGCTAATACTCCTCTGTCGGTACATGGATTCCTGGTTGCAATAATTACATATGTGGAAGACCAAGTGACAGAACTGCGACACTATTATAACTTGCAATGTATAACATGCACACCTTAAAAAGATACCTTTTCCCCCCCCGAAAAAAAAAATAAGCCCTCATAGTCATAAGGCTATCTTGAAGGAAAATTTGAACATGTTATGGCTCTTGGAATGACAGGAGGAAAAAATAAAAGTGCAAAAAAAATACCTCCTGTTCTTAAAGGGGTTGTCCACTATCTGGACATCTTCATTTTAAATTAAGTTGTCCCGCTTGTAAAATAGTCAAATTTCAAGTCAAGAAGATGAACTCTGGTGCCACTTATTGGAAGTAGCACTCCTAGAAGTCACTATTTGGTGAGTTTTTTACCTCAGTATCTGTAAGGCCACGTTCCCATGTTGAGTATTTGGTACGTTTATTACATCAGTATCTGTAAGGCCACGTGCACACATTAAGTATATGGAGAGTTTTTACTTAAGTATTTATAATGCCATGTGCGCACTTTGAGTATTTGGTAAGATTTTACCTTAGTATCTATAAGGCCATGTGCACATGCTGAGAATTTGGTGAGTTTTTTTACTTCAGTATCTGTAAGGCTAAGGACACACATCCGGCTTTTCTCCCGTTTTTCGGATCCGGCGCGCTCCCATACACTGGGTACAGTACAGTGGCTGCACGACAAGCTCCGGTCACGTGCTGTCATGTGACCGGAGCATGTGACCAGGAAGTTGCAGCACAGCCACTGTACTGTATACACTATACGGGAGCGCGCCAGATCCGACAAATGGGTGAAAAGCCAGATGTGTGTCCTTAGCCTAAAGGGTACTTTACACGCTGCGACATCGCTAGTGTTTGCTAGCGATGTCGAGCGCGATAGCACCCGCCCCCGTTGTATGTGCGACATTTGGTGCTCGCTGCCGTTGCAAACAATATCGCTACGGTAGCGTCACACGCACATACCTGTGCAGTGACATTGCTGTGACCGCCGAACAATCCCTCCTTCAAGGGGGAGGTGCGTTCGGCGTCACAGCGACATCACCGCGATGTCACTAAGCGGCCGTCCAATAGAAGCGGAGGGGCGGAGATGAGCGGGACGTAACTTCCCGCCCACCTCCTTCTTTCCGCATTCCCGGTGGATGCAGGTAAGGAGATGTTTGTCGTTCCTGCGGTGTCACACACAGCGATGTGTGATGCCGCAGGAACGACGAACAACATCATACCTGCAGCAGCAACGATATTATGAAAAGGAGCGACGTGTCAACGATCAGCGATTTTTGACGCTTTTGCGATTGTTGATCGTCGCTCCTTGGTGTCACACGCTGCGATGTCGCTAACGGTGCCGGATGTGCATCACTAACGACGTGACCCCGACGATATATCATTAGCGATGTCGCAGCTTGTAAAGCACCCTTTAGGCCACATGCACACATTGAGTATTTGGAGAGTATTTACCTGAGTTTCTGTAAGGCCACATGCACACGTTCAGTATTTGGTGAGTTTTATACCACAGTATCTGTAAGGGGATGTGCGCACGTGTGCGTATTGCATGCAGTTACGCTGCGTTCTGCACCGCAGTGTAACTGCATGCGTCCTGCGTCCCCTGCACAATCTATGGAGATTGTGCAGGAGCAGTGCGCACGTGGCCTATTAGAACGCAGCGATTCGGCTGCTGCCCGAATCGCTGCGTTCTAAGAAGTGACATGTCACTTCTTTCGTGCGGTTTGCATGCTGTCTATAGGGAGAGGCAGCATGCAGAGCGCACTAATCTGCCGGCACCATCCGCTTCACAACGGAGCTTTTCAGCTGCGCTCTGAAGCACACCTTTTAGGTGCGGTGCAGAGCGCACACGTGCGCACATAGCCTTAGGCCACATGCACATGTTGAGTATTTAGTGAGTTTTTACTTCAGTATCTGTAAGGCCACGTGCACACGCTCAGTATTTGGTGAGTTTTTACTTCAGTATCTGTAAGGCCACGTGCACACGCTCAGTATTTGGTGAGTTTTTACTTCAGTATCTGTAAGGCCATGTGCACATGTTCAGTATTTAGTTAGTTTTTTACCTTAGTATCTGTAAGACCACGTGCACACGCCAAGAATTTGGTGAGTTTTTACCTCAGTATCTGTAAGGCCACGTGCACACATTGAGTGTTTGTAGAGTTTTCACCTCAGTATCTGTAAGGCCACGTGCACACATTCGGTATTTGGTGAGTTTTTTTTTACCTCAGTATCTATAAAGCCATGTGCACACATTCAGTATTTGGTGAGGTTTTTACCTCAGTATGTGTAAGCCCACGTGCACACATTCAGTATTTGGGGAGTTTTTACCTCAGTATTTGTGGCCAAAATCAGAGAAAAAGTATAATAGAATCATGGGCACCATTGCTGTATTTTTTACCCACTACTGGTTTTGGTTTGCAAGTGCTGAAGTAAAAAAATAAAATACTCAACATGTGCACATGGCCTAAAATTAACTTTATTAAATATGTACTGTAGACAAATGAGACAATAAATAACACAAGTAACACAGAAAAAACGCCCCCAAAACATCAGCAAAAATGCAGCAAAACCTGCTTTTTGTAAGCAACTTCTTTACTCCCAAGATAACAGGTTTTACTGCAGAACAAAATCAGAAAAAAACAGTGTATGAACATATTCTGATATACAGTAAGGCCATAATTAAATTGACGTTCTCTAATGAAGTCCAGCATAGGATCCAGAGAAGGTTGGGCTTCATAGGAGGACCAACATGGCCACCACTATGGTAATGCATCGAAACCATCGATCGGTGCCACTTCATACAACCCATGCACCTCTATGAGGTAAATTTACTTAGTATTGACTTGAAGGGTTAATTTACAGAATGTCTTCAGCTTGGATAAATCTTACAAGCTCAGCACTGCTACATGATTATGAAGGAATCCTAATCACGGAAGCAGCAATAGTTTATTTTGCCAAGATGGAAAATATTTTTTGTGTTCCCATAATGGCTAAATATATCTAAATGGAAATACGACATTCAGACCTATCGTTATCTCAGATGTCTGTTATCCAGACGTGGATCCAGCCAGAAGGAGAAGAATTAATTTTTTATTCTCTTTCACATTTATTGAAAGACTTACATTTCTGACTTTGGCTAAACAACTGCTATCAATGTGGCAGATTTTTGTTTTTGGTATAGCCACAGGATATGTTATAACTGCCTGATAGGTGTACATTAGTGATGAGTGGGCACTACCATGCTTTTGTGCTCGGTGCTTGTCACCAGCAGTTGTACGCTGAGATAGCCACAACTCGAGTACCCGAGTACAATGGAAATCAATGCGCAACCAAAGCATTTTTCCAGAATTCCCGGAAAAAATGCTCGAGTTGCCCATTGACTTCTATTATACTTGGGTACGTGAGTTGCCCCTATCTTAGTATCCAACTGCTCGTTACAAGTACCGAGCACCCAACCATGGTAGTGCTCTCTCACCAATAGTAACAAGTACCGATCACCTGAGCATGGTAGTGCTCACTCATCACTAGTTACGAGTACAGAGAACCCAAGCATGGTAGTTTTCGCTCATCACTAGTTACAAGTACTGATCACCTGAGCATGGTAGTACCTGCTCATGACTAGTTACGAGTACCGAGCACCTGAGCATGCATGGCAGTGTGGTGCCCCTGAGGCTTCAGTCGCCACAGGGTACTGCAGCTCATTTAAGCTTCAGTATTCATCTCGGGTAAGGAGGGGGTTAATTACAGATGTTTCCACATTTACACTTTACATACAGTTTAGGTACTTTCCCATTGTGGACTGGACTAGTGTAGATAGGGGGTGGCCATCCCGAAGCATGAGACTTTCCTGGTCACTAGGACAAGCACCTGGGGGGCAGACACCACTTGGGGCAGAAGTAGGAGCAACCTTTATGTGGCGCCCTGGCCTAGCCAGGTCATCACAGATAAAATACAAACACCCCACCCCCACTAGACAGGGACAAAAGCCAAACAAAAACCCTTGTTGCCTCCCTCCAGTGACTGATGTCCACACCAGGTGGGGCGGAGCTAAGCGGCTGGCTCCACCCACTGAGGAGTTCACAGGCCTGGAGGCGGGAAAAGTGTCAGAAAGAAGTTGGAGTTTGAAGTGAGAGGAACAAACACTTGGGTGTCTGGGTTTGTGGCCCAGGCACTGACAGCAAGGTTGGCAGACGGTGGTGGCCGTCTGCAGGAGTGGTGAAGCAACGCGGAACTGTGTCGCCCTGGGCAAGCCAGGGGACACAGGTCACAACACCACCACACCCCACACTCCAGGTAGGCACATCTGCTAACCAGAAATCCTTGTTGCCTTCCTCCAGGAGTCTGTGATGCACACCAGAGGGTGGGCCAGGCGGTTGGCTCCACCCACCAAGGAGCTCACAACTCTGGAGGCAGGAAGCTACCAGGCAGAAAGCTCAGGGAGGAGGAGGTGGAAGGAGGCAGAAGGCCCAGGCAGGGCAAGTGTGAGGAGCAAAAGTAAGAGTAAACAACAAGAAGTGAAAGTAAGAGAAGTGAAAAAGGAGGAAAGCAAGAAGAGGTGACAGAGCAAAGAGTGAGCAAGCCTGAGAGCCCAGCTTTGTGTAGGGCTAGAACAGCAAGGTCAGCGACGGCGGTGACTGTCCGGAGGGGGACCGTTTGGAGGTTCCTGGAAGGACCCCGTTGGCTGTGTGCCCGGTGGTCTGGAGCAGTGTTCCGAAAGACAGTCAGCACCAGGGCAGGGGCCTCTCGGACCCCGGCAAGGCTAGGAGTCGCCAAATTTGCCGAATCCGTCAGTGTAGGGGACGAAGATTCCCCCAACAACCAAGTACCGATAGAAGGCAACAGTCCAACCTGTACAACAGAGGCACCGCCACCGCCAGGGCACCAGTCTCTGAGGGCCAGCGCCTGCGGGCAAAGTGTAGTGCTCCTCCGGCCCAGCTTGAAGCCGGGGAGCGGGTTACCGGTGGGGACCCATCGCAACCATCCGTACATACAGGTGCAAGGAAGAGGGACATCACCGTCACCTACCGGGGAAGCAAAGCAGCCGTCTGTGGGACCGTCCTACCAGCCGTTTGGTTTACCGTACAAACTGTGTCCAAGTCTCAGGCTGAGTGAGTACCATAGTGCCGCAAGGCACAGCGCTGCCCCCGCGTCCCTGCGCCCACCAGGCCCTGCACCTCACAAGCCATCACCGGGCCCCGGGATCACCAACCCCTACCCACGGAGGGGCAACACAACACCTGGCTGCTCCCCATCACCATCCCCGGGATCCCCGCATTGAGCAGCGGTGGTGCTACACATCACCACAACCGTGGGTGGCGTCACGGACATTATCCCAACACCCCAAACAACCCCCCTTTCACTCACGGGCGAGGAGTGCCGCTCGAGAAACCCCGGGATCCGGCCCACCGCTCGAGCCACCACTGAGCAGCTGCCGGACCCGAGCAGAAGGGGTGAGCGCGGTGTGCTGACACCCTCCTCCCCGCCCGCGACAGAACCGTAGGACCGGGGACGGGCGACGGCCCGCCGGTACCGACCGGGGAGCGAAGTGAAGCCAGCACACACAGGCAGGGCCATCGAACCCCGACCAGGCTTGGAGCCGCCGACAATAGTCAGATCCGAATGTGACTGGAACCCCAGGGGTTTCACAACAGCAAATGTCCCGATTGAAGGCAACCGCCCACACCGTGAGGGTATACAGCTACCGCCTAAGGCTAGAGACCTAAGGGCCAGCGCCTGCGGGCAAACGGGCTCCTCCAGTACCCATACACCGGGGAGTGGACTACCGTTGGGAATCCATAGTAGTCAGAAGGAGAACATCAAGGTGCAGGGAAAGACAGCCGCCATCACCTGTCCGGGGAGAGACACTGCAGCCGGCTGCGGGACCCGTCCATCCAGCCGTTTGGTTTACCGAGGACTTTGTACCTTTCTTGCTGAGTGAGTACACCCGTGCCATCCGCCGCGCTGTCTCTGCAACCCTGCACCTCACCAACCCTGCCTCCCCATCACATCATCTGGCCCTGGGACCACCGACCCCTACCCACGGAGGTGGAAAACAATATCCCAGCTGCTCCCTACCATCGCTCCCGGGATCCCCGTCAACAGCAGCGGTGGTGCCTATCTTTACCACGACCCGTGGGTGGCGTCACGGACTAAATTCCCCAAACAAACCACCCCTTTCCCTCACGGGCGAGGAGCGCCGCTCGAGTCCCCGGATCCGGCCCACCGCTCGAGCCACCGAGCAGCCATCGCAGCAGCGCCGGACCCGAGCATTAGCGAGCGCAGCGCAGTGGCGTCCTCCCCGCCCGCGACATTTACACAATCCTCAGTCAAGTCAGGACTTCAGTTCTGGTGACACAACACCACTTTCTCTTCTTTTCTTCTTTCACGGTGCATGAGGCTTAGACCGGGATTGGCTGGAGCCCAACACGGTGTTGACCGGTACCTTCCGGGCAATCTAAAGACAGTGAGTAAAACACCTGGAATCGCAGCAGCTGACTCAGACTTTTGATTGCCAGCACCACAGCCCCACGCTTTGGCACCGACTGCCACTACTCCCCTCATCAGTACTCTTTTACCGGGTCCCGCTCCACCTGTGGGGAGCAGAACCATCTTTGCTGCTATGATCAGCCACCCCTTAGGACAGCGACATCAGCAGCGGCTAATTCCCTGGCCGTGTACTGCAGGTGGCGTCATGAGACAATCCTCCTGACCGTCATCCACTAATACCCTCATCCTCTCCACCACCCATCCTCCATTCATCCCTTTTATTATACACCTCGGGGCCACGAAGCCAGGCAGGGCCACCCGTGACATCCCCAGACCTGCCATCACCTGCCCGGTGACGAGTAACAGTTTAACCCTTTGCCCCGTGGGTGATACATTAGTGCTCACTCATCAATAGTTACGAGTACAGAGCACCCAAGCATGGTAGTGGTTGCTCATCACTAGTTACGAGTACTGAGCACCCGAGCATGGTAGTACCCGCTCATCACTAGTTACGAGTACTGAGCACCCGAGCATGGTCGTACCCGCTCATCACTAGTTACGAGTACTGAGCACCCGAGCATGGTAGTACCCGCTCATCACTAGTTACGAGTACTGGGCACCCGAGCATGGTCGTACCGGTCATCACTAGTTACGAGTACTGAGCACCCGAGCATGGTAGTACCCGCTCATCACTAGTTGCGAGTAGTGAGCTCCGGAGCATGGTAGTGCTCACTCATCACTAGTTACAAGTAACGAGCACCTGAGCATGGTAGCGCCCGCTCATCACTAGCTGTGAGTACCGAGCACCCGAGCACCAGAGCATGGTAGTGCTCGATCATCACTAGTTACGAGTACCGAGCATGGTAGTGCCCGCTCATCACTAGTTACAATTACCGAACACCCAAGCATAGTAGTGCTCACTCATCACTAGTTATGAGTACTGAGCACTCGAGCATGGTAGTGCTCGCTCATCACTAGTGTTCCTCCCACCTTGGTAGAATAGGGGTTTGGTGGCCGAATTTTCCATAAACTTTAAAGTAGCTGCTTGCTCATACTAGAAAAATCATGAAGGTTCCAAAAATGCTAATTACTTACTGGTAAATTGATTTTCCTGAAACCTATGACATCACCTGAGAGAGTGAGATCCACCCCTTCACTGGACAGGAAACCATGAGTACAAAATAAAAAAGCAACTCCTATTTTCTCTCTCAATGAGGTTTACAAGAAGTCAAGTATGAGTCGCCCAAATTATTATAATTATTATTCTTGTTATTATGTATACATTTACTCAAGCCTATTCTTCGTTGTGAGAATGGAAGATTGAGAACCATCACTACTCACCAACCATAAGCCAGAGGGAAGGAAACAGGGGTGCTGTCATCAGTTTCAGGAAAATCAAATTACCCTTAAGTAATTATCAATTTTCCCCTCACCCATGACATCCCCTGGGAGACCATGACTGAGAAATCCTCTGTAAGGAGGGGGCACCCCTGTAAGATCTTATACCTGAAGTAAGATCCCAAGAATGACCTAGTTCAACAGAGAAGGAAGATGGTGAAAGTTTTAGATATCATTCATTCATTCATTCATTCATTCATTCAATCAATCAATCAAGATAATGTCCCTATTACAGTTGTGCTTAAAAGTTTATATAACCCAGCAGTTTTTATGCTTTCTTGGCCTTTTTACAGAGAATACGAATGATAATACAAAATCTTTTTTTCCACTCATGGTTAGTGGTTGGGTGATGGGTGGGTGCACGACTACAACCCCAAGCCTTGGCCAACGACCAGACCGACCCTAAACCAGCTACATTTCAAAAGTAGTGAAAACGACCAGTTGCGATTTTCACAGCAAAAAACATTGTGGAACAATATTTGAGACTTTTGATGCAATGGTGCATTGGCATTGATAAATCCCACATATAGAGTTGTGCTCAAAAGTTTACATACCCCGGCAGAGTTTTTGCTTTCTTGGCCTTTTTACAGAGAATACGAATGATAACACCACCGCTGCTCTGGATGGGGGATCCCGGGAGCGATGACAGGGAGCAGCTTGGATGTTGGCTCTCCCCTCCGTGGGTAGGGGGGTTGGTTGTCCCGGGGCCCGGTGAGGGGTTGGGTTGGAATGGCAGGCGGGTTACGGGGCCTGGTGAGGTGCAGGGTTGCGGGGGCAGCGCTGTGCCGCACGGCACGGTGGTACTCACTCAGTCAATGATGAATGCAAAGTCTCCGGTAAAACAAATGGCTGGATGGACGGGTCCCACAGACGGCCGCGGTGTTTCTTCTCCCGGCAGGTTGATGATGACTGCCTTTCCCTGCACCTGTGTTGTGTGACAGTTCCAATGGCTTCCCACCGGTAACCCGCTCCCCAGCTTGGGTGGATGCTGAGGGAGCCCCTTTTGCCCGCAGGCTCTGGCCCTGGGAACTGTAGCCTTGGCGGTGACTGTGTTTCCCTTTTCGGTTTGCGCTGTCGCCTTCAATCGGGACTTGAGTGCTGGGAAACCCCGGAGGTTCCCTTCGCTAACGGATTTGACAAATTCAACGGCGATTCCTAGCCTTGTCGGGGTCCGTAAGCCCTGCCGGATGGTGCTGGCTTCTCTTTGCTCGCCGATCCGGTACCGCCGGGCCACCGCCCGTCCACGGTCCTTACGGTTTGCTCCAATAGGCCTCTCCTGCAGACGGTCACCACCGTCTGCCAACCTTGCTGTTCCGTCCGGGCCACACACCCGGACCACCTTCAGACTGCTCCACTACCACTTTACGTCCTCTCACTTTCACTACTCAACTCAGAACTCCTTCCTTTTCCCGCCTCCAGGACTGTGAACTCCTCGGTGGGCGGGACCAACCGCCTGGCCCACCCCCTCGTGTGGACATCAGCCCCTGGAGGAAGGCAACAAGGATTTTGTGTTTGGCTTCGGTGTGCCTAACCGGGGTGTGGGGTGTGTTGGTGTAGTTCTGTGACGACCTGGCTTGTCCAGGGCGCCACATTCCCCCTTAGTAAAATGCAGACCGTCCGCGGGCTGCCCGTCCATCACCGGTTTTATTTTAACTGCAAAAGATAAAACGGTAAAAACATTTAAAACATAAGTATTCTTCATTCTTCCCACAGAGGGAGGCACATTTCTTAAACGTTACTAAACAGTTGTCTTTATTAACGGTTACGGCTTCCGCTCTTCTCCCACCCAAGCAACCTGGCCCTGATGCTGCCCCTAAGCAAATGGGCAGCACCCCTTGACCCCAGTCCTGCACCAAGTTGCCGAGCGGGTTCTGTCCCTTTCAGGGGACCCACGTCCATGGGGAACCCCTGAAACCCCCGAAGGATCGCCACCGGTTACGGTAGTGGCAGGCCTGGGCCATCCCTTTCCTCCAGGCCCATCCTCCCAAATCAGCCTCTCCAGAGGCGGTCACGGTTTCAAGCCAACATTTTTATTTATATACCACCAGTTCGTGGTTGCCCTGCTAGTTCTCGGGCTTGTCCGTAGCAGTTTCTACGCATCGGTTTGCAGACAATCCCCACGGGGACAACAGTTGCCGGCAACGACCGGTTCAATCAAGGTAGTAAATCAGGTGAACTTTCAGTTACTCATTTTCTCTTATCATTCAAACTTTCTACAACTCAGGTGGTCCCAACTGGGACAACTTCTAACAACAGTGGACCGCTGACTCACTCCGGCTCCACGGTGGCGGCCAGGGGAGGGGGCTCGGTAGATACTCGGGCTTCTTGACTGCCCCTCAGCTTTGCATCCAACGCGAACCACCCCCTCTCCCCGCAGTGCCTGGTGTACTGCACCAAGTCTTCCGGCATCAGAGTGCGGCCCGGGTGATCCTCTGGCAAATGGGCATTGACGTCCCGTCGGGCCACAAAAACTTCGGCCTCCAGGCCCGGCTCATAGATAAAACCATAGCCCCGGCGGACGTCAAACCTCCTCACTTGCCCTTCATAGAGCGGACCCCGGACACGGAAGGTCGCTTGGCGGAGGCTTTCTTTCTCCCGAATCGTGTGGGCCACCAGCTCCGCCTTCCTTCGCTCCCTCTCGGCAATTTCTTGGCCCAGCGGAGTCTGTCCTCTGTCCCAGTAAGGGGCTACTGCGGGCCCCGGCGCACGGGTCGGGCCCCACGATACCTCCTTCACGCTGCCCAGGACTGGCATTCTGGGGTGAGGGTTCCGCGGTGTCACGGGCCTTGGGTGCTGCCCTGCAGCGGCAACCCGGCGCGGCCTCAGCCGAGGCATGGGGGATGGGCACAGGGATCGGCTCCCGCTGGACCTCCTGCACGGAGCGGTCTGTCAGCATCGGTTCGGGGGAAGTCTCCACAAGTGCCTCCGGTTCGGACTTCGGCACCTTCCATGGGAGCGGCTCCAAGCGGTCACGGGCCCCGGCTGCAGGTCGGTCCGCTTGGGCGGATGGGCGGGGGTACCGATATCGGTGGTGATGGTAGCAGGCCTAGTGGCGGGGCAGCAGCAGCCAACACGGATAGCGGGGGAGGTAGCAGGGCGAGCGGGTGTAGACCAGGTCCCTCGGCCGCGATGACCGACCCACTAGGGGTACACGGGCATGGGTCACTTACCCTCCCTTCCAAGACTCCCTCCACCTCGCGTCTCCGTATGGCCGCCACCACTTCCGCCATGTTGGCCTCCCACTCCTCCAGGAGGAGCTGCATCCTGACCTGCAGCCGCTGTTGGAGCTGGGCGGTCCGGACCTCCACCCACGCCGCGGTTCCAGGCGCGGGGGCTACGGTGCTGCGGGACGGCTGGTACATGTCTGCGGCGGCCTCTTCCAGGAACCAACAAAAAGATGGCCGCAGGGTCCTGGCGTCCCTGCTTTTATAGCCGCGGGCTACATGCGGCCAGACGCCATCCTTCCCCCTTAGTCTTTTTCCGGCTCCTCCTCTACAGGGGCGGGGTTTTGACTTTCGCGCCTCCACTGCTCGAGGAGACGCTCGAGCGGGGACTTTTCGCGCCCAAAATGGCGGCTTCTTAAAATTTTCGGCCAGACACCTCCGGCGGTCACAAGGCGCACCTCTACCAGACGGCAGCGCGGCAAGATCCTGTTCGTGACGCAGAGGAGGGGATGCTGCGCTCACCCACTGCTCGGGTCCGGCTGCTGCTGCTGCTGCTGCTGCTCGGTGGTGGCTCGAGCGGTGGGCCAGATCCCGGGGACTCGAGCGGCGTTCCTCGCCCGTGAGTGAAAGGGGGTGGTTTGGTTTAGGGATGTTGTCCGTGATGCCACCCACGGTTGTGGTGAGATTGGTGACACCACCGCTGCTCTGGACGGGGGATCCCGGGAGCGATGACAGGGAGCAGCTTGGACATTGGTTCTCCCCTCCGTGGGTAGGGGGGTTGGTTGTCCTGGGGCCTGGTGAGGGGTTGGGTAGGAATGGCAGGCGGGTTACGGGGCCTGGTGAGGTGCAGGGTCGCGGGGGCAGCGCTGTGCCGCACGGCACGGTGGTACTCACTCAGCCAATGATGAATGCAAAGTCTCCGGTAAAACAAACGGCTGGATGGACGGGTCCCACAGACGGCCGCGGTGTTTCTCCTCCCGGCAGGTTGATGGTGACTGCCTTTCCCCGCACCTGTGTTGTGTGACGGTTCCAATGGCTTCCCACCGGTAACCCGCTCCCCAGCTTGGGTGGATGCTGAGGGAGCCCCTTTTGCCCGCAGGCTCTGGCCCTGGGAACTGTAGCCTTGGCGGTGACTGTGTTTCCCTTTTCGGTTTGAGCTGTCGCCTTCAATCGGGACTTGAGTGCTGGGGAACCCCGGATGTTCCCTTCGCTAACGGATTTGACAAATTCAACGGCAACTCCTAGCCTTGTCGGGGTCCGTAAGCCCTACCGTATGGTGCTGGCTTCTCTTTGCTCGCCGATCCGGTACCGCCGGGCCACCGCCCGTCCACGGTACTTACGGTTTGCTCCAATAGGCCTCTCCTGCAGATGATCACCACCGTCTGCCAACCTTCCTGTTCCGTCCGGGCCACACACCCGGACCACCTTCAGACTGCTCCACTACCACTTTACGTCCTCTCACTTTCACTACTCAACTCAGATCTCCTTCCTTTTCCCGCCTCCAGGACTGTGAACTCCTCGGTGGGCGGGACCAACCGCCTGGCCCACCCCCTGGTGTGGACATCAGCCCCTGCAGGAAGGCAACAAGGATTTTGTGTTTGGCTTCGGTGTGCCTAACCGGGGTGTGGGGTGTGTTGGTGTAGCTTGTCCAGGGCGCCACACATAAAAGCTGAGTGAGTTTCTGGGATCAGGACAGACTCTTGCATCTTTCTTCCAGCCACTGACATTTCTGGATTATGAGTCATGGGAAAAGCAAAAGAACTGTTAATGGATCTGTGACGCCCTGGACTAGCCAGGTAGTCACAGATAGTGCCCCGCACAACACCAGTCCCACACCAGGTAACACCAGCCAAACCACATAAACCCTAGTCACCTCCCTCAGAGCTTAATGGACACACCAGGGGGTGGAGCCAGGTGGTTGGCACGCCCACCGAGGAGTTCAGAGGGCCTGAGGCAGGAAAACACAAAAACATTTCAGTTCAGATCAGTTCAGTTGAGTGGTAGTCAGAGAGTTGTGAGGAGTTGGAGAGTTCAAGTACAGCAGGCCTGTGGTGACAGGTCTGCAGTGGGAACTGACAGGTGCCAGGGTCGTAGCCCTGGTACCTCGGCTAGGAGGCAGACGGTGGCCTTAGCCTGCAGGAGCCGAGAAGACGGCCAAGTGGAACCGTGGTGGACCGGGACAGGGTAGTGGCCCGCCGGTACCGACCCGGGGAACCGACTGGAAACCAGAGCACAAGGGGGGGGTACTCAGACCCTGATACGAGGTCCAGAAGCCACTGGACTGAGTTAATTCACTGATTGAGGTCTGGACTATAGGTTCTTTCCCACCCAAGTCCCGACTGAAGACAACAGCCCACCGAAGGGGATAGAAAGCCACCGCACAGGCAGAGAGATCCCACGGGCCAGTGTCTGCGAGCAAACGGGCTTTCCCGACACACATACCGCCGGGGAGCGGACTCCAGTCGCTGAAGCGAAGGCAGTCTACATACACACTACACGGTGCAGGGGAAAGGCAAAGACCACCGAACCGGGTGGGGGACCAGACGCAGCCGACACCAACCACCATCAACTTTGTTTACCAGAGACTTGTGTGTGTCAATAACAGTGAGTACCACAGTGCCATCCGGCCGCGCACCGCCCTGCACCGTCCAGCTCCCCCTAATGGGTCCCGGGGCCATCATCCCTGCCCACGGAGGGATTAACATCTTGCTGCATAACCATCTCCCTCGGGTGCCCTGTAACTGCAGCGGTGGTGTCTACACTTTCACCACATCCCGTGGGTGGCGTCACGAACTCAAACACGGCTCCGGCTGTACACCTACCTACCACCCCCCTACGTAGCGCCAGCATACTTTCAGAGCGAAGTGACCCCGGGTCCGGAGGCGCTCTTGACACCCACCAATGAGCCCGGATTCGAGTGGCTCGGCTGCGGCTGAGCGCGGGGCGTTACAGATCTATGGGAAAACATAGTTGAACTGTATAAAACAGGGGTTATTAACAGCGCACAGCTACTACTAAACCCTAGGATTTTGATGGCACAGGCGATTATGAGACACCCGCATCACTAACCTGTAAATTAAAGTAAATAAACACAGACACAGAGAAAAATCCTTTATTTGGAGAAAAAAAAATACAAAAACGCACCCTCCTTCACCACTTTATTAACCGCCAACACCCTGCAGGTCCGGCATAATCCACACGAGGTCCCACGGATATTCAGCTTTGCTACATCTGAATATCACAACAAGCGGCCATAGAGCACGACCCCTCGCTGTGAGCTCCAGAAAATGAATGAGCTGTGCAATGAGCGGTGACGTCACTCGGGTCATTTGCGGTCAAAGCTGGAGGTTCCCACGGTCCTTCACCTGTGATCGCAGGTAACCTGACCTCAGGTGGAATTCACTGAGTTCACAGATCTGCATCTCCTAGCAGAAAATCACATTTTTTTTAGCCAAGAGATGCAGATTCGGTGCTGAAATTTTTACACCATATTCTTGCATCCAATCTACACCTCCTGGCACAAAAAAGGCTTTTTTTTACGCATTTTTTGCCGCGTTTTTTTGTTCCAGCTTTTTGCTGCGATTTTTGCCATGGTTTTGTGCCAGGAGGTGCACATTTGGGGCTGAAATCATCTGCACCAGATTTCAGCACCAAATCTCCTGGCAGAAAATTCTTGTTTTTTTTTTTTCAAATTTGGTGCTGAAATTTTAACAACATATTCCTGCATCTCATTTACACTTCCTGGCAAAAAAACAACGTTTTATGACGCATTTTTTTTGCCGCAGTGTTGCCACGATTTTTTGTTTTGGCTTTTTGCCGCAGTGCACAGGAGGTGCATATTTGGTGCTGAAATCGTCTGCACCAGATTTTAGCACCAAATTTGTATTTTTTTTGTTACTTAAAAAATGACGTGCGGTCCCCCCAATTTTCATCCCCACCCATGATAAAGCCGGCTGGGGGCTTGTATTCTCAGCCCGCTGCCTGCCCGTATTGCCGCATCTACAGTATTAGATGTGACAATCCCGGTGCTATACCAGCTCTTTCCGGTGCCTTGGTGCAGTGGCAATCGTGGTAATAAGGGGTTAATAAAAGCACAATCGCACACAGCTGCTATTAAACCCTATGTTATTGATGGCACATGCGTCTATGAGATACCTGTATCACTAACGTGATGTACATGACAGTAAAGAAGTATATAAGTAAATAAGTTCACACCAAGTCAACTAATTAAAATAAATTCTGCAACAGTAGGAGGCAGTCCTGAGGGCTCCCAACTAACGGCCAAAAAAAAAATCACATTTACAAAGATAGCAAGTTTTCTTGAAAAAAAAAAAAAAAAGTGGAGTGGGGGTAAAGTAAATGTAGAGAATTTGCTGTAGACAAATGTCTGATATAAGGGCAGATAGTAATATCTTTTGTGGCCTAAAGGCCCAGTCACACTAAACAACTTACCAGCGATCCCGACAACGATCCAACCTGATAGGGATCGCTGGTAAGTTGCTAGGAGGTTGCTGGTGAGATGTCACACTGCGATGCTCCAGTGAGCTCACCAGCAACCAGTGACCAGCCCCCAGCCAGCAGCGCTGCGTGGAAGCGATGCTGCGCTTGGTAACTAAGGTAAATATCGGGTAACCAACCCGATATTTACCTTGGTTACCAGCGCACACCGCTTAGCGCTGGCTCCCTGCTCTCCTAGCTACAGTACACATGGGGTTAATTACCCCATTTGTACTGCAGCTACATGTGCAGAAAGCAGGGAGCCGCGCACACTGCTTAGCGCTGGCTCCCTGCTCTCCTAGCTACAGTACACATGGGTTTAATTACCCGATGTGTACTGCAGCTACATGTGCAGAGAGCAGGGAGCCGCGCACACTGCTTAGCGCTGGCTCCCTGCTCTGCTAGCTACAGTACACATGGGGTTAATTACCCGATGTGTACTGCAGCTACATGTGCACAGAGCAGGAGCCGGCACTGACAGCTGAGAGCGGCGGACGCTGGTAACGAAGGTAAATATCGGGTAACCAAGGTAAGGGCTTCTTGGTTACCCGATGTTTACTGTGGTTACCAGAGTCCGCAGAAGCCGGCTCCTGCTGCCTGCACATTTAGTTGTTGCTCTGTCGCTGTCACACACAGCGATGTGTGCTTCACAGCGACAGAGCAACAACTAAAAAATGGCCCAGGACATTCAACAACAACCAACGACCTTACAGCAGGGGCCAGGTTGTTGCTGGATGTCACACACAGCGACATCACTAGCAACATCGCTGTAACGTCACAAAAGTTGTTCGTTAGCAGCGATGTTGCTAGCGATGTTGTTTAGTGTGACTGGGCCTTAAGGCACTGAAGGCATAATGATTTTCTTCATGGTGGGGCCAATGTAATTGGTTTTAACCTGGTGTGCTGGGGCAGTAAAAGTATAATGGTTTTCTACCTGGTGAGCTAGGGCAGTGAAGGTATAATGGTTCTCTTCATGGTGGGATAGGGCAGTGAAGGTATAATGGTTCTCTTCATGGTGGGATAGGGCAGTGAAGGTATAATGGTTCTCTTCCCGGTGGGCTAGGGCAGTGAAGGTATAATGGTTCTCTTCATGATGGGATAGGGCAGTGAAGGTATAATGGTTCTCTTCATGGTGGGATAGGGCAGTGAAGGTATAATTGTTCTCTTCTTGGCGCTCTAGGGCAGTTAAGGTATAATGATTTTTTTCCTGGTATGCTAGGGCAGTGAAGGGATAATGGTAGTCCCCCTGTTGGGCTAGGGTAGCAAAGAGATAGGGCTAACGTAGGCTGGGGCACTGATGGAATAATGGAAACCTTCCTGGTGGGCTATGGCAATGAAGGGATAGTGATAAATCTGGAAGGCTAAGGCTATGTGTACATGCTGCGGATTTACCACGGAATTTACCGTGGATTTACCGGCAGATTTTCTGCAGAAAATGTGTCTGACATTTCTGAAGTCAATCCCCAGCAAAACTTATCGGTATAAAAAAATGTTGTGCGCTTTTTTTATACCTTCGGATTTACCCGCGCGATTTTCCGTTGCGGAATTAATGTGGATGTCACTTCTTTTCTGCAGGTACCTGCGGTTTTTACCATAGATAATGGTAAAAATACGCAGGGACCAACCTGCGAAAAAACTGCGGCAAATCCGCACCAAAACCGCACCAAACCGTGGCAAAACCGAATGCGGATTTAGTTGCGGTTTTGGTGTGGTGTTTTACCGCAAGTGCGGGATTCTTTCAGAGGGTCCAGTTTTACCTTAAGAAAACGTCATTTTCTAGTGCGCACATGACCTTAGGCAGTAAAAGGATAGTTGTGATATCCTTGATGGGCTGATGCACTGAAGGGATAATAAAATCCTTCCTAGTTGGTTAGAGATGAGCAGTGATTACGTTTTTGTGATTTCAATACATTCCACGACTCGCTACACTCGTTCCTCCACCTGTGACAGCAGACGGCTCCAATATACGCAATCATCAGCTGTTAGCCAATCTCAGAGCAGGGAAGTCAACAAAAGAGTCTCTGTGATTGGGTGACATGTCTGATGATATTGTGTATGATCAGCGAGGGAGCTGTGCAGAGTATGACCAGGACAGGCAGGTAACAAAAGCAGGATACAACAGATTAGAGAATTGTGTAGAGGTGAATCTAATTCCCATACAATTTCCCCCCAAAAATTTAGATTTACCAGATTTCTATTTTTTCTTTGTATTTAAATTTGTGCAAATACAAAATGTCATGTCAGCCAAAGGATATTTTTTCTGGATTCAAAGTAGCTTGGAAGAAGTGAAACTATTTGATAAAATAATACTCACCCTGTCGTCACCGGTCTTCTTCATTCTGGTCACTGGGTCATCTTTAGCATTTTCCAGCATCTTTGGCAACTTGGCAAAAGGAGGCAAAGCCAGCTTTCTACAGTGGCCTGGTCCCTCCAGAGGACGGAATGATTGTCGGTGTCACCGACAATGGTGGTCAGAAAGTAGTAGGAGAAATCCAGCTTTGTGATGTTCTATGGACTAATTATGCCCTTGAAGATGTTTTAATCATATTCAAATAAAGCTAAAGATTTTATACCATTGAACTGGATTTCTCCTACTACGTCCTGATCATTTGGCGACTCCTGCGTTGACTAGATGTGGCGTCATAACTTCATGGCCAAATCAGCACAAAAGACACTGAATATTTCCCTGTGAAAGTCACACAAGCGTCTGGTCGAAAAAAGATGACCTGACCAGAGACTGTGCTGCGAGTTATTAAAAAACCAGTGAGCATAACATTTTTTTTTACATGTGTTTAATATGCTTTGGGGTGTGGAGAGACCTCAGGATAAAATACTGTACATTTTATTTGTGTTGCATTAAGTTGTTGCGAATTATATCAAGTTTTCTGAATAAATTTGAGAGTACTGCTGAACAAGCTTATCCATCAAAGTTGATGGCTGCTCACTCTCCCCAGTCTCACAAGCTCGTTGCCTTGGAGTAACCCTCGACTCTGCTCTATCGTTCAAGCCACATATCCAAGCCCTCTTTACCCCCTGCCAACTACTACTCAAAAATATCTTTCGTATTCGTGCATTCGATAACCAAGAATCAACAAAAACGTTGCATGCTCTCATCATCTGCCACCTCGACTACTGCAACCTCCTGCTCTATGGCCTCCTTTCCAACAATCTTGCACCCCTCCAATCTATCCTACACTCTGCAGCCCAACATCCATCTCTCCCCTCACTATTCCCAGGCCTCTCCTCTCTGCCAATCTCTTCACTGGCTTTCCTTTGCCCAAAGACTCAAAGCACTAACCATGACATACAAAGCCATCCACAACCTGTCTCCTCCTTACATCTGTGTCCTAGTCTCCCAGTACCTACCTGCACGCAACCTCAGATCCTCACAAGATCTCCTTCTCTACTCCTCTCTTGTCTCCTCTTCCCAACATCGCATCCAAGATTTTTCCCGTGTGTCCCCCATACTCTGGAATGATCTACCCCAGAATATCAGACTCTCATCTACCGTGGAAAGCTTCAAAATGAACCTGAAGACTCACCTCTTCCGACAAGCCTACAACCTACAATAACCCTCAGTCCATTACACCACTTTGCAACCAGCTCCATCCTCTCCTCTGTGTTACCTCACCCCTCCTTTGTAGACTGTGAGCCCTCACGGCCAGGGTCCTCTCTCATCCTGTACCAGTCTGTGTCTTGTATTGTTCATGATTATTGTACTTGTTTTTATGTATACCCCTTTTCACTTGTAAAGCGCCATGGAATAAATAGTGCTATAATAATAAATAATAATAATAATAATAATAATGTGATTAGATTTGCTTTTCGTTATAGGATACCTGCATTATAACCCCTGAAGCCAGAGTGGGACCCCTCCCTGCTTTGGGTTTTTGTAAACTTAAACAGGCTGCACTGGCAATATGTCTGCTTAGGGCTCGAAACTCATAAAACGTGGAATTTTTAAAATTTTTGGATGTCCTACCAACATGCTTATTGGCTTTTAATATGAAGAACTAAATTGTTTTTTTATTTATGAGGGGTGATGCTGGACTATTTTTTCTGCTACTGGTATTGTGCTTCCTTGAACACGGAGCCGACCTCCTTGCACCGTCTATTGATACAGGGTCCGGGTAAAGAAATCTTCTGTGGGGGAGCTGAAATTTTCTATTTTTCTGCCTAGGGCCTTCGTACGTACAACCACAGAACTCATGAAATGGAAACTATTCCTAGAGCCATAAATCTTATGGCCAAAGTAACACCCCTTATTTCCCAATATAGTGCCAACAGCCGTAAAACCCCATTATCCCAGGTTGTTCCCCTAAAGTCCCTTAAAACAAACAGCATCTTAGTGCCCCATTGTAATAACACATACATTGCCCATGAACTCGACCACACCATCAAAGCCGAATTGCCTGATGCATTTATCTGATGCACTCTACCAGTCTCATTTGCTCTCACATTTTAGTATTAAGAACACTCATATATTTTGGGACCCGGTCAAATTCTGATTTTTCACGAAGTTCTCAATGAGTCAAAAGTTTAAGACACCCATCATACCTCCCCAATGGAATCCATCTGTCGTCTTAACATTGGCTTTGGTCATGATAGGATGACCTAATGTTGGCTGAAAGAAGTTTTATCACTTGCTTCTCCCATTTCCAAGTCAGAAGATTTATTTTAGTACAGGGTGAGGAAAACATGCCAAGGACCTTGCCTCATAGCTCGTAAGGGGGCTTGACAAATTGAAGCCACTTAACTTTATCTCGATAGAGTCCCATAGTGGCTCATGAACTTCAGCCTTCATATTAACAGTTTGGTATGAGCAAGTTCTTGCATACCTTCTAAGATATCATAATTCATGGTTTATGTTGGGTCTTTTATCATTCCTACTCAACAATATAATTTGTTTTTGTAAGTGATTTAATATGCTTTTTGGCTCACGCATTCCCTCGGAAAGTCTCTACCTGGATCTGGAGGGCCTCTCTTTAAAGAGGACAAACCATATCATCAGAATTGCTAGATAAATCTTTAGAATAATATGAATCCCCCACCCCCACACTTCTTTATACTCTTGCAAGCAAACATAATTTTGTATTTGTTAATTTTGATTTATTTTAAAATTTTACAAAAGTAATAAAGCATGAAAGGCAAATCATAGATCAAGATGGACAATCCGAGAACATCTAAGCATTCATCTATAGCAAAGTATCTACCATTGTTTAGACATTGCTTCGGACTATTGACGTTCTAGTGAGAACTATTATGTTTCCAGAATTTAATCTTATTTTATATTACTGAAATGTTTTGTTACCGGAGACCGAATCATGCAATCACGATTTGAGGACGTTAAACAAAGCTTCTTCCAAGGAGGACAGAACTGCTGCTAATTTTGATAAGAAAATGTAGAAATGTAAAGTGTTCTTTATATTCAATGCACAAATACCCTATTTTCCGGCATATAAGATGACTTTTTAACCCCTGAAAATCTTCTCAAAAGTTGAGTGTCGTCTTATAGGACATATAATTAGCCCTCCCTGTCTACAAGACTATCAGAGTGGTAGCGCATCCCTCTGGCCCACCCTTGTATCCTAGTACCTGCTTCTCTGCCTCTCGGGCACATAGACCCATCCGTGATCGCGTCCGGTGCACAGGGCTGCTATCTGCCATCATGGCTTTATTGCAGTTGAATGCTTTACGGTGGCTGTGCAAAACACTCAACTGCAGTAAAGCGCTGAGATCAGCGGCGATCCTGTGTATTGGACGCGATCATTGAGGGGTCTATGTGCTTGCAGTCCGCAAGAAGCACCCCTTGATGATCACGTCTGGTGCACGGAGCCGCCGCTGCTGTCAGCGCAATACAGCAGTTGAATGCTTTGCGGCACCACCGCTGTAAAACATTCAATTGCAGTAAAGCCATGATGACAGCCTGCAGCGGTGGCTCTGTGCATCGGACGAGATCACCGAGAGGTCTATGTGCCTATGGTCTTCAAGAAGAAGCTGAGGGCACTACAGGAATGGCGGACAGGTGAGAATAATTTTTATTGTATTTCAACAACAGCATAAAAAAGGAAAAAAAAGGGACCAGTAGGAGGACATTACTAAACGATGGCCACATTACTGCAAGACACATTACTAAATAATGGGCACATTACTGCACGGGTCATTACTAAACAATGGGCACATTACTGCAGGACACATTACTAAACAATGGGCAGATTACTGCAGGGCACATTACTAAACAATGGGCACATTACTAGAGGGCACATTACTAAACAATGGGCACAGTACTAGAGGGCCCAAGGAAGGTGTACAAGGATGGGTACATTACATTTTATTGGGATCTATTTTTATCTTTGAAATTTTCCATTAGTTGCTGCATTTCCCACTTTACAGTCCCTGACAGAAGTTCTGTCGCTTATCCATGTTATGTAAATAAAAGCTTATAACCTGACTTTAAATTCATCCATTGGTTTTATAAATTACTCTTTTGAAAGCTGAAACCCCCCAAATTTGGTTTAGGTTATGAAAATAAAGTTGCTGCAAAGCTGAAATATTGATCATTTAATGAACACAGAAAGGTCAGATTTTGGCAAGACAAAAGTTTTGTCGCCCACAGAAAGTAATGTGAAAATCAAACAAATAATTAACTTCTAATACAAAGATGTGTTGCATAACATTGGTGAATGAAGTTGTGGTGCTATTAGAGCCATATTTAATATTTTATGTGACTTCCGTGAGCTTGAAGAATGATTCATACAATTTATTGATGAAGTCATCAGGAATAGCAAAGAATGCAGTTTTACATGCCTCCCAGAGTTCATCTAGATTCTTTGGTTTTGTCTTCCAAGCTTCCTCTTTCATTCTACCTCAAACATGCTCAATGATGTTCATGTCTGGTGACTGGGCTGTCCAGTCCTTGAGCACCTTGATCTTCTTTGCCAGGAGGAACTTTGTTATAGAGATGGATGTATGAGATGGAGCACCATCCTGCTGCAGAATTTGATCCTTTTTATGATTGGGAATGTAGGAGGTAGCTAATACTTCTTGATATTTTAGGCTATTGATATTACCTTCCACCTTGCAAATGTTTTGCACACCCCCATACTGAATGTAACCCCAGATCATGATCTTTCCACCACCAAACTTAACTGTTTTCTGGGTGTATTTTGGATCCATACAGGCTCCAGTAGGTCTCCTGCAGTATTTGCAGTGGCTGTGGTGTAATTCAACTGAAGAGTCATCAGAGAAATCCACCTTCTGCCACTTTTCCAGCGTCCATCTGTTTTGCAGGCTGTGGGTCTTGGCAAATGCCACATGGTTTTTTAATTGCCTTTTGTTTAGTGCTGGCTTCTAGGCACTGATTCGACCATGGAGGCCATTTCAAGACAGAATCCTACAAACTGTTCTAGTTGACACAGGGACTTGAGGTGATCAGGCCTTTTGGAGCTCTGCTGCAGTGGAAGAGGGGCTGGCTTTGGATTTTCTTACCAACAAACGTTCCTCCTGAGCAGTTGTCTTGCGGGGTCTGCCGGACCTGGGCTTGTCCAAAACATCTTCAGTCTCTTCAAATCTTTTTTTAATTCTTTGTACTTGATGCTGAGACACATTAAAGGTGCCAGCCAGCACTACAGTGGATCTGGTCTTCAGCTTCTTGATAATCAAGGCTTTGTTCGCAGGGTGGATTTTTGGCATGTTGTCAGAGGTCAAGTTGCAGTTCAACTGAAGGTCTGAGGTGCTGTTTTTTTTTATACACACACCAACTAATTAACCGATCATTTAGTGAGCACAGGTGAGGATGTAAACTAGGATTGGGTGCATTATATTACAAGGCGACAAAACATTTGTCTTGCCAAAATCTGACCTTTCTGTGTTCATTAAATGATCAATATTTCAGCTTTGCAGCCACTTTATTTTCATAACCTAAACCAAATTTGGAAGGGTTTCAGCTTTCAAAAGAGTAATTTATAAAACCAATGGATGAATTTAAAGTCAGGTTATAAGCTTTTATTTAGATAACATGGATAAGCAACAGAACATTTGTCAGGGACTGTAGGCTTATACTCGAGTCAATGAGGTTTCCCAGATTTTTGTGGTAAAATAGGGGCCTCGGCTTATACTCCAGTATATATAGTATATCCCAAACTCTATATTTTAACTGGAAAAGTTGGGGGGTAGTCTTATATGCCGGAAAATACAGTACTTGCCTTTCTGTTTTGAAAATGAATGAGGTGGCAACTACAGGAATATTAGTGATGTCTACTAAGACATACCTGTAACTCTAAATGGGGAGATGTCACACACCTAGCAATATATTGCAATAGGACCAAGGACGGTTCTGGATTTTTAAGGTAGGTAACAGCGACCAAAAGCTGTTTTGACCAAGACAAAAAACAGTAGCAAATGTTAAAGAGGGAACCTAGTAATCCTGAAGACAAACTGTTAGTGGTGATTATCACGCCAGGGCTGACTTAATTGATGTCAGACGATAGGTGCCTAGGCTCCAAAGGTTATAGAGTATTTAAAAGAAATCTGTCAGCAGGTTTTTTTATATGGGTTCTGAGGAAGCATGATGTAGGGGCAGAGAGCCTGATTACGGCGATGTGTCACCTAATGGACTGTTTGGTGCAGTTTTGATAGAATCCCTATTTTCTTTAGGCTATGTGCGTACGCTACACACTGGTGACCACAAAGATGCAGCGTTTTTGGCCAAAAACCCATCCAAATTCATGAATTCATGCAATTTTGAGAAAAAAACTACACCCGTAAAATACGCAAAAACACATTGTGCACACACGGCCTTACTGTAGTTTTAGCAGGGCTATGAATGCAGAGCTCTGTATGATCCCACCCACACCTCTGATTGGTAGCTTTCTGTCTACAATGCACATTGGTGGGGAAGGGTTATGCAGAGCAGCTGGAATTTCTGGCATGCGACACTAAAGGGGGCTTTACATGGTAGCGATATCGCTAGCAATTTCTAGCGATATCGAGCGTGTAAGTACACGCCCCCACCGCACATGCTATATCGTGTGATCGCTGCTGCAGTGAACATTATCACTACGGCAGCGTCACACGCAATTACCTGGTCGGCATTGTCGCTGTGACTGCCGAACAATCCCTCCCTCAAGGGGGAGGGACGTTCGGCGTCACCGCGACGTCACCGCGACGTCACTAAGCGGCCGGCCAATCAAAGCAGAGGGGCGGAGATGAGCGGGACGTAACATCCCGCCCACCTCCTTCCTTCCGCATTGTGGCCGGCGGCAGCTAAGGAGACGTTCCTCGCTCCTGCGGTGTCACACACAGTGATGTGTGCTGCCGCATGAGCGATGAACAACATGGATAAACAACCCTTACCGATTTTTGAGTTTAGGACGACCTCTCCATGGTGAACGATTTTCACCATTTTTGAGGTCGCTTAAGGTTGCTGGTAAGTATCACACGCTGTGATATCGTTAATGACGCCGGATGTGCGACAACGTGACCCCGACGATAAAACATTAACGATATCGTAGCCCCCTTTAGCGGTACTTTGCACACTACGACATCGCAAGCCGATGCTTGCAATGCCGAGCGCGATAGTCCCCGCCCCCGTCGCAGCTGCGATATCTTGTGATAGCTGCCGTAGCGAACATTATCGCTAAGGCAGCTTCACATGCACTTACCTGCCCTGCGACGTCGCTCTGGCGGGCGAACCGCCTCCTTCCTAAGGGGGCGGGTCGTGCGGCGTCACAGCGACGTCACACGGCAAGCGGCCAATAGAAGCGGAGGGGTGGAGATGAGCGGGACGTAAATATCCCGCCCACCTCCTTCCTTCTGCATAGCAGACGTGAGCCACGGGACGCAGGTAAGGAGATGTTCCTTGCTACTGCGGCTTATCACACAGCGATGTGTGCTGCCGCAGGAACGAGGAACAACATCGTACCTGTCGCTGCCGCGACATTATGGAAATGACCGACACTACACCGATGATACCATTTCAACGCTTTTGCGCTCGTTAATCGGATCAAAAACAATTTACACACTCCGATGTCAACAGCGACGCCAGATGTGCGTCACTTTCGATTTGACCCCACCGACATCGCAGCTGCGATGTCGGAGTGTGCAAAGTACCCCTTAGTCCTCTAGTGATATTCTCCTGCAGATAAAACACTGATTGTTTAGATGTTCGTGTCGCGGGCGGTGGGGCGCTGCGATCGCTAACGCTCGGGTCCGGCGCTGCTGCTGCTCGGTGGCTCGAGCGGTGGGCCCGGATCCGGGGACTCGAGCGGCGCTCCTCGCCCGTGAGTGAAAGGGGATAGTTCGGTTTGGGGGATTTGGTCCGTGACGCCACCCACGGGTTGTGGTGAGGTTGGGCACCACCGCTGCTGGTGACGGGGATCCTGGGAGCGATGGTAGGGAGCAGCTGGGATGTTGTTTTCCCCCTCCGTGGGTAGGGGTTGGTGGTCCCGGGGCCCGGTGAGGTGATGGGAAGGCAGGATTGGCAAGGTGCAGGGTCGCCTGGACTGCGCAGCGCAGTGCCGGATGGCACGGTTGTACTCACTCAGCCACAAATGTACGTCTCTGGTAGACCAAATGGCTGCATGGACGGGTCCCGCAGCCGGCTGCTGTGACTTCTCCCGGACGGCTGGTGGTGGCTGCCTTTCCCTGCACCTTTCTGTATGTTCGGTCCCGATGGATTCCCACCGGTAACCCGCTCCCCAGCGTATATATATGCCGGAGGAGCCCTTTTTCCCGCAGGCTCTGGCCCTTGGAACTCTAGCTGTGGTGGTAGCTGTATTTCCTTCTACTGGTCGGACGGTTGCCTTCTATCTGGTCTTGGCTGTTAGGAAACCCCTGGGGTTCCGGTCACTGACGGATTTGACTTCTTAACGGCGACTCCAAGCCTGGTCGGGGTCCGCAGGCCCTGCCTTTGTGTGCTGGCTTCACTTCGCTCCCCGGTTCGGTACCGGCGGGCCACCGCCCGTCCCCGGTCCTACGGTTCCGCGTTGATTCGCCTCTCCTTCAAACGGCCACCACCATCTGCCAACCTTGCTCTTAGTGCCAGGGCCACGCACCCGGACACGGTCAGTTTTCTCCTTCACTCCTCTCACTTGCACTTCCCTAACTGATCTGTCTTCCTTCTCCCGCCTCCAGGACTGTGAACTCCTCAGTGGGTGGGGCCAACCACCTGGCTCCACCCCACCTGGTGTGGACATCAGCCCCTGGAGGGAGGCAACAAGGATTTTGTGTCTGGCTGCTGTGCCTGTCTCGGGGTGGGGGTGTGTGTTGTAGTACCTGTGACGCCCTGGCTAGTCCAGGGCGTCACATTCGTTTCTGCTGAGCAAGTGATACATGGTTGGAATCCGGCTCTCAGCCCCTTTATTATGCTGCTCTCAGATTCCCTTTAATAGTAAGAAAATTAAATCTAACTATAAGTATAATGTTGTGTTACATTTTGTAGTTACAAGGTTTTGTCACCTCAAGTTTGGAGATGTAGGACACGTAGCGCTATGCCACTATTCAACTCACAATATACAGTCCATTGAAAAAGTATTCATTCCCCATGAACGTTTCCACATTTTTTCACAATATAAGCACAAACCAAATATATTTTATTGAGACTTTATGTGGAATAGCAATACTATGTAGCAAGTATTTGCGAAGTGTAAAGGTAATGATATATTGTTTTCTAAATATTTTAACATGGAAATCTGAAAAATGTGAGGTGCATTTCTATTCAGACCCCCAAAGACAATACTTTTTAGTACCACCCAACTGTACTTCACCGAGTATAAGCCCTACCCCGAAAATAATCCCTAGGTCATTTTTGCGGCAAAAATTAGTATGTGTTCAGTGATCAGTGTTTGCAGCATTTTGGATGTAGTGTGTTTTCGCTGCGTCCAAAACGTACAAGCACAGTGCATGGCATTTCTAGAAATCCTGTGCCCATTGTGCGTGTGCGGCCCACAGCAACACTTACGTGCGGTGCAGCTTTCCAAGTTTCAAGAATTTCAATTATTTGCTGAGGAGTCGCATGCATCCTCCGTAGGGAGAACACAACGAGGAGACCGCAGCGCATTGAACTCTGATCGTGGGTACAAACAGCTGTGGTCTCCTGCGTTCTCCTGCACAGAAGACTTGCGGCCCCGCAGGTCTGGACCTGTCGCGTCCATGACACAGGGGATCCTGATTGTGGGCACATACCCAAAGACAGTGTCTTATTTTCGGGGAAACCTGATACTAACCGCAAATCAACTACAATATCTTTGTGCATATGTGGTGCCCCTGAAGCCATCAGGAGCTACAGGGAACTTCATCCTAGCCAGGATGCAGGACCTACCCACAGGAACCCAGAAGATCAGTGCCGGTTACACCAAAACACATTAGAATCCCTGTTTTTCCCTTCCCCAAAGATTGGTGACAAACTAGGTTTGGACCCAATGAATGGCCACCTAGGGTGGAGCCGATCCAGTCCACTAGACGACAACTTGGGAGGAGGGGTCAGACAGTCAGTAAGTGGAAGTGAGAGGAGACGGACGTAACCGTACTCACAGGAGAGTGTAACGGTGACCTGAGGGCCCAGGCGTGTGGTTGCCGAAAGAGTACGGTGGAGTACTCCCAGAACCATAGCACCGATGGGGTACAGAGCCCTAGGTCAGGCAAACACTCCAGGCAGACCTGATAAAATCTGCACAGTGAGAGGACCATCCAGGACCTCACTGACCTTAAAGTTTGGGACACAGTAGCAACGAGAGAATTGGGGAACAGGATCAGATAAACCGACCCCCCAGAGTTCAAGCTACCTGTTATACGGACTAAGACTGAAAGAGAACCAGGAGGGGACCCCCAGACGCTCCAAGCCACGGGGACCCACCAACTAAAGACAGGTGCAGGGGAAAGAAGCCACCAGGTCACCACACCGGCACTGGAACTAAGGGGACCAGTGGTGAGGACCAGCCTTCATCGGGTTGCCCGCCATAACAACGCTGTGAGTAAAGAAACCAGTTACTGTCCAATCCCTTGTGTGGCCTACCTTCTTTCCGCGCCCAACAACATCATTATCCTCTGGGGCCTGGCCTTACTTGTGGAGGGCCCAACATCCAGGCTGCCACCAACACCAGCCCCAGTAGTGAGAACTGTGCAGCGGCGGCTCCACTTAAATAGCCAGACACACAAGTGGCGTCACAGCAAAAACTTTTATTACATCTCCCCTGTAAATAACCCCCTTTTAAAGCAACCACCAGGGTCACGGAACTGGGCAACAGCCACCACCCAGTGACATATCCCAGCGATACACCGCCCGGGACCGAGTACCCCATAGTCCTGGGGCGAGTCACATATCTAAACATCATTTATTATATAAACTTGGCCTTTAGCTTTCATTTGGTGAGTCGGCCGTCATTGTGGAGATGTTTAATGGAAATTGCATCATGGCACTGTTAGAGCATTATACATGTTATAACAAATGAGGAATATGTGTCCAGCACAAAGATAAGAAATCTGGCTTTATGAGCCTTTGTATTCCTCAGAGCCTGTTTGACTTTCTTCTCATTCTCAATTGTTTTGTTTTTGTTTTCTGGAGCCAAATCTTGTGGCCATGGTTCTGATGTTGTGATGTAAGGTAATAGATCCGTCCAACCTTTATTATTATTTTGTCTTTTTCTTTCCATAGTTAAATAGTATCATTATACAATTTTTTGGTGATTTGCAGATACCTATGTACAATATTGGACCATTGGAAAGTTGTTTTTTTCATCAATTTAATTAACATTGTCTCTTATGATTCGTCTCAGCCCGATTTAAAAGTCTGTTTTCTAAGTTTGTATATCTTGCATATCATAAAAGGAGGCATGAGACTTCTTGACTCCTTCTAAGGTTTCACAATAGATTGTGACTAAAGGCTACTTTACACGCTGCGATATCGGTCCCGATATCGCTAGTGTAGGTACCCGCCCCCATCTATTGTGCGACACGGGCAAATCGCTGCCCGTTCTGCACAACATCGCGCAGACCCGTCACACATACTTACCTGCCCGGCGACGCCGCTGTGACCGGCGAACCGCCTCCTTTCTAAGGGGGCGGTCCGTGCGGCGTCACAGTGACGTCACTGAGCGGCCGCCCAATAGAAGCGGAGGGGCGGAGATGAGTGGCCGGAACATCCCGCCCACCTCCTTCCTTCCTCATAGCGGCCGGGAGGCAGGTAAGGAGAGGTTCCTCGTTCCTGCGGCGTCACACATAGCGATGTGTGCTGCCGCAGGAGCGACGAACTACATCGTTACTGCTGCAGTAACGATAATCGAGAATGGACCCCCATGTCACCAATGAGCGATTTTGCACGTTTTTTCAACGTTGCAAAATCGCTCATCGGTGTCACACGCAGCAACATCGCTAATGTGGCCGGATGTGCGTCACAAATTCCGTGACCCCAATGACTCCGCATTAGCGATGTCGCAGCGTGTAAAGCCCCCTTAAGGAATAGCGAAGGATTGTCTGTGGAGAATGGTGAAGAAATGGATAAGATGGAACTTGATGAGATATGATAAGAAGTTAAGAAATTTTAAGGCCTCCGTGCAACTAGTACTGAACCCGTCAATATTGACAGTTTCAGCCGACTGTCTAAAATACTGTATAGAGGGTGCCGGCCGAGAGATGTCAAATGCGTATCTTAATTTTTGGACTGCCGATCGCATTGTTATCTCTGAGGCAAGCCACTCGTCGTTAGGTCAGTCAACAGCTTTTTCATAAAGAACACAGCACTTCTTGAGCAAATGGGCACTCCTGTGTATGGGAGTGTCAGCTAAGATGGTTGTGCTGTAAAGTGCCGGAGAGGGGCAGTCGTGGGTGAGGGTCATGGCGGTTCTCAACCCACCCCGGTACAAAACAGACACGGGGGCAGAGTGTAGTGGGTGTTATGTAGCGTGGAGGTGGTACCTGCTGACTGCTGTGCTTCAGTATCTTCAGCCGGCTTCTCCGGCTCCTGTACACTTCCATGGGCCTCATGCCCTATGCATTCAGCAAGCAGAAGACTACCAGGTAACACTTGAACGACTTTACTAAACAGAGGCGTTACATTTGCTTTCCATTTTCTTAAGACTGAGACATCATCATTATCATCCTTCATACACATTTGCTTCTGCAACCGGCTACGCTCTATAGGGACGGCCGTAATGGGGCGACTTATCCTCCTGCTTCTGACCCACTCCCCTAGCATGGTGGTGGAATGTTCAGCTCGGCTCACAGATGGATGGACCCATTTTCCCTCCCGCCTCAACTGCTTTCCTGCAGGTACCGGCAGATGACAGCCTAAGGGAGAGGCACCCCAACTCCTTTTATGTCTCCATGACACACTGGACTTACACTCCACTGCAAATGAGCCTCCTTGAAATATCTTTGATGTTTTCTTCTTCTTTTCCTTTCTGTCCTGTCTCTGTCCTGCTTCACCCACCTCCACCCTGTTCACTCCACTCTACTCTTCTGACCCTTTAGGTCCTTCCTTTCCTGCTCTGCACACTACAGAAGCATCTCTCTATCTGCCTGAAACAGGAAGCTGCCTTTTCTTCCTGTGTTGGTGAGCCACCCTTTCACTTAACCCCTGCTGTACTGTCACTCCCTATATCCATCCCTTCTCACCAAGGGAACTGGGAAACTAGGACACCTGATGGCAGCTGGTCGTATTACAGGAAAATGCATTACATTAGCACAAGAATACCATACAATAGTCTCAAACATTTGCATTGCAGTCACTACTTCGGTCTGGGGGCAGTAGGGCACTATACACCCTATTACAGTGCTTCAAATAATCATTAGGCTGAAAGGCATCAAATGTGTAAAGCCATTGTTTTAGTGGTACTTTAGTCAAAAGGCAAAGTGTAGGTTCAGGATTAGAGAAACATGTCTGCTTTCTTCCAAAAACAGTACCACACTTGAACATGGGCTATGTTGGGTATTGAAGCTCATTTCCACTACACTAGACTATGTGGTAGAGTAGAGCCCCTGACTAACTTGAAATGGCACTTGTTGATGGAGGTGAATTCATGGGGTCCTGTGGCACAAACACAACACCTGTTACGGTTGTCTCCTTGTTTGTGGAGACTAGTGGCAGCTTGGGGACTGGAGCTCCTTATCTCTATCTGAGACTCTGCATTTAAATGTAATTTTGTTTCCTTTGGCACTGAAGTAGTTAATGCCAGTTTTCTGTTTGCAGCTCTCCTGCAGTTGAGGTCAGCTGCACCTGCTTTGTAGACACACCCCCTTGTGCTTAAATAGCGAGGTCTCCCAGTAAGCTTTGCTGACTATACCAATCATTTGTAGGAAAGCTGCCTTGGTGGAAGGAGCTGCACAGATTGTCCTGAAGTCGTATCCTCTCCATTTTTGATTCTTAATTCCTTGTTTGCCGCTCCTACCCTCTTGTTTCTTTAGTGCAGTGGTGGGTCTAGTGATCCTCACCTGCCTGTCATTAGTCAGGGCATCTATAGGGTTTTCGGAGAGACCTAGGGTGCTGCTTGGTGACAGTTGTGGAGACTGTATAGGTACTGGCTAGGAACATAGGGACAGCTCTGGTGAGGTTAGGATGTGTCCATCCACCCTCTCACTAGTGCCAGGGCTCACCATTGTTATTGTGTCCCCCGGTGTTTTCCCTTCGTTTGTGGTGTTTTTAGGTGTGTTTTATCATTGTACGTCAGACCTTGGTTGGTCTGAATATACTTGCCACGCTCGGTGCGTGACAACACCGTAGAACTATCACGTTAGTTGATGCATCAACATTGGAGAAAAATTGTTTAATTGTTTGTTGGATGGCCAGCAAAATAAGCTTTAGATGTGGCCTTGCTGTCAAGCTTCATTTCTATAGGTTCCATTTAGGAACGTAGTAGACGGTATCAGTCATGATTCTGAACTATGCTTCTCTGAATGAATATGTCCACATTTTCAAAAGAGAGAGTTGTATCCAGGTTTTCCTTCTCTTGGGCACAGATTGTTAGCTGCTCTATCCTTGTATCTGATATACCTGGCGAAGATAGAGTGGCATTCTAGATTTGTGGCTCCAGGGTTAAAGAAAAACTAACTAAATTTTCATTTTTTTTTTAAATCATTTTATCCAGCATGGAAAGTTAGAAATTTTGCATATCACTTTATTTGGGAATTTGTCTTCCAAATATCCACTTTTCCCCAGTTTATTTGCCTGGCTTCAGCTGCATTAAAATTAGAACATAATAACTTGGATTGAAGACAATGGCAGTGAAAGAGCCAGGAGTCGCGCTGTACAAAGGCTAGTAAGACGTAGTACAGTATATTCCCCAGTAGGTGGCAGCAGAGTAGTGAAGGAGAGACAAATAAACATTGTAGCGGAAAGGCAGCTGAAGTACAGCAGAGTAACTTCAACAGGCAGTTAACAGGCAAGCCACCAGGGGGCAATAGAGTAGTCAAAGAGTCAGGGTCTAGCCAGGAAAGTCGAGTCACTGCAAAGGGAGGATCAATATCAAAGTCAGAAAACAGAACCGAGTCGGAAGCCGGGAGATCAGGTATGCAGAGGGAAACACAAACAACAGACAGGAGGATGTCAGGGACCGGGACAGGCAGACGAACAGGGGAGGGTACAAGTCAGGACACAGTAGGGAGGCAGGGCAGATTGGGAACAGTCACCGGAGCCAGCATACAAGCTGCAAGACAGAAATATCACTGGCACTGAGCCATAGGTAGAGAGGCAATATATAGCATCCTGGGATCCAGAAAGAGGCAAGGGAAGTTAACCCCTGACATGACCAGGCCAGAGCTGGGTGTAACCAGCAGAAGGGAAAAGCCGGCCTGGATCATGACACCAGGTCTTCACTTCTCATTGTTATACTTGTCGGTACAATCTCCTGCAGCAGTTTATCCACAAAGTTATGAGAAAGAGGAGCTGAGCTGTCACTGCCATCATCTGTACTCCTTTCACTCCTATCATCTGTACTCCAAATGAGTATGTTCTGATATCAGTCATGACCGTTGGATAGACAGGAAGGGGCCCAGAGGGTGTTAACAATGATTCTTATTTCAATGTGTTTTGGAGAAATACCCCTCTCCTTCTTCTTCTTCAGGAGCAATCACATGTGATTGTTCCTGAAGAAGAAGAGGAGTTTCTCTCCAAAATGTGTTCAATAAGAATCACTATAATATCCTCTAGGCCTTTTTCATCTTCACGGCAGCGTGGCATCTTCTTGTCTATCCAACAGTCATCCTCTTCTTCAAGTGGTGCTGCAGCAGCTGTGGCTTTCAAGTTTCTAACAGTCAGTTGTTACGCACACAACTGGTGAAGGTGAGCTCCCCTAGAGAGTTTTTTCCCCCTGGTATGATCTGATAAGACCCTACTTGTGCGCTATTTGTCTTCCAGCTTTATCTATGGTACCTGATATCAGTCATATCAGTGTAGTTAAGGGAAGGCAAATAGATAAAGGTAAAAACAGGAGGATCGGAATCCACGTGCAAGCAATATTTTACAAAAATATAGACAAATCCACTAATAAAGTAACTTGCAAAGTTTCATTACTTTTCAGGTTGGACAAAATTATTTAATAAAAACAAAAAGTTTAGTTACTCTTTTTAAAGGGTCGTGAGATATGAATACGTCAACGCTCCTGTCTTTCGGAGAAAAGATATTTTGTGTTCCAAATATTTTTATTAAATTTTAAAGGGGAAATAATACAGGAAATAGAAGCAATCATTAGCAGGTGAATTAAAGCAAAAAAATTATTTCCGTAAAGCAGATTCCTAAGGAAAGAGTGAGTAGGTAAGGAATGGGGTACAGGGATGGGAAAAACCTTAATAGGGAAGGGGTAGAAGAGGAGGGTAAAGAAAAGATATTTTGAAGATCTGGCTTCTTCCAGTGCCACTCCAGGTGATTGACAGGTCTCACCCTTGTGTGTAGATAGGGGAAGAACTGTAAATTCACTTGGCAGTACTGGGAAGGGTCATTCGGGTGTGGACTAGTCCGGTCTTTGGCTATGCTCACCAGCCAAGCCGAATCTTCACAGTACATTTTCTCTGAAAGCCGGAGCATTTCAGAGAACTACGGTATATACCTTACTGTAATCGGGTTTCCAGGCTATGATTCATGCTGCTCGCTGTTTGGGGAGCATGAGTGACCGGACAGGTTCCCATTAATTTCCTCTGCAGTAGCACTGAACGGGAATTCACTTTGTGCCAAGGGTCTACTGTAGGTCAGCTGATTTTTATGGAGACCTTTCTATCAAAATTGTAAATAGAAAACCCCAGAAATATATTAGTTGAACCTCAGCATAAGAGCCTTTAAACACATTCGAGTAGAAAAGATTACGGCCTAAATGATATCAAGGGAGTTTCACATGATTTCCCATCTCAGATTTTAATATACCGAATTCCCCTTAATTTCATCCAATCATCATAACTGGCTGTGTAATTGCCGGCATTACCTTCTAAACGGTCCATAATTTAACAAACACTTCAAGTCTAATGACTCTATTCCCTAAACAGTTTTACTGGAGAAAAGGAGATTTTGTGACATTTTGGAATATTTGCACACGGAGATGGAGGGCGGTGGTGGGTATTGAAGAACCATAGAGTAAATCCTGGGAAAAATGCAGAAAAAAAAGCTCCCAAATGACAGCTGAAGAACAGGCAGCCATGTAAATGAAAGCAATGTGCGCCCCGCTAGTTTATTTGCTCTATCACTATAATGACAATTTAGTTACATAAGGCCTTTCAAAGTGGACCCGTTCTTGTTTCCATTTCCATCTTACCATTAAACAAGCCTTCATCTTCTAGAAAGCTCAATGCTTTAAAAAACAAATCACCTCTACCTCTGCGACTGCCAAGTTAAATAGCTCCAGTTTCTGGCAATTATGTAATTTCCAGATTTGTTACAATGACAATTGCTGATAAGTCAATCGTCAGGGAGAGAAATATTCCAGACCCCAACCTTTATTAGTTTGTCCTTCACTGATGTATGTAAAATAATCTTTTTTTTTCCTCTTTCATTATTTCTTTTTTTCTTTACTTTAAAAAAGCTTTTATCATAACGGTTTAGCTCTGGATAATGTCAAAGTTAACTGTTTAGGAAAAAAAAAAAAAAAAATATATATATATATATATATATATATATATATACCGATCAGCCATAACATTAAAATAGGTGAAGTGAATAACATTGAGTATCTCATTACAATTTCTAGTCATCAGTCCGTTCTTAAAGATACCGTGTGACAACTATTGAGTATCGCGGGTGATGGAGCACCATGCTCCCCCCTGCTTCACGGCTGTTAGACAGCCAATAAACAAGTAGGGATTGCTTGCCATGCACAGTAAAGTGGTAGCCATGGTGGCTACTGGCATTACTGTAATCGGCTAGCCACATTGTATCATTAGAATGAGACCTTGGGGTGCAATGCTTGGCACACTGTCCTCTGGATGCAGTTCAGGGAGAGTTTATCTAGGAGGCAGAGCTTAGATTAGAAGTTGACCAAAGCAAAGTAATCTCGAACCATACATATTATACACTTGCACCTTTTAGTACCTTTCATATGGCACTAAAGGGTGTTTAGCCTGGTCTAACCTAATAAATAATAATAAAAAAACAACGTGAGGGTCCCCTCCTTATTTTGATAACCAGCCAAGGTAAAGCAGACAGCTGCAGGCCGATAATATCAAAATGGGAAGGTCCATGGATATTAGGCCCTTCCCAGCCTAAAAACACCAGCTCGCAGCCACCCCAGAAAGACGCATCACATTAGATGCTCCAAATTTGGTGCTTCGCCTCGGTTCTTCCTGATTGTCGTGGTGCGGTGGCAATCGGGGCAATGGTAATTCGGATTGATGTCAGCTTTGTAGTGTCAGCTGGTATCAAGCACTGGTGTTAGTAATGGAGAGGAGTCTACCCTACACTGCCATTACTGACCCAGTAAATTAAAAGAAAAAACAAAACACACAAAAATATTTTATTTTAAAAAACACATCCTGACTCTAGCCCTGGTTCCCCAATTTATTAAAGAAAAAAAAGCCAGATCCGAAGTAGTCCACTGACTCTGATGTAGTCCACAAATGGAAACTTGAAAGATATAAAAGATAGAAAGAAAGACAAGACACTCTCCCTAATTCAACAATTATTTAAAAAAATGATTCCCGTAGTTCTGACATAGTCCATGGAGTTCCACCAAAGTCCACCAATTCTGTAGTACAACCTATAGAACCTTGTTCTGAGAAAGACACTTACTCGATCTCTCCCAATGAGGCTGCGTTCTACGCTATCCGGCAACTGCGACGAGTGGTGATGACATCAGTAATGTTACCACTCATCATCACTGTTGCCAGGTCACACAAAGGGCAGAGCCAGACCTGGAATGTCTCATAAGCAGTGACTTTACTGAGTTACTGATGTCACCAACCGTGAGACATTCCTGGTCTTGCGCTGCCCTCTGTGTGACCCAGCAACAGTGATGATGAGTGGTAACATTACTGACGTCATCACCGCTCATCACAGTTGCTGAGCATCGCAGAATGCACCCTGTCCGAGAGTGGCCTATGAAACGTCGTTCTGAAAACGAGGCTCCGTAAGTTGTACTACAGAATCGGTAGACATCGTGGGAATGCCATAGACTACGTCGGAGCTACCAGGAATATTTTTTTTAATAATAAATTGGTGAATAAGGGACCATGTCTAGTCTTTCTTTCTCTTTTTTTATGTCTTTCGTGTTTCCATTTTTCGACAACATTGGAGTTGGTGGACAATTTTAGATCCGCATTTTTTTTTAGAAATTGGTGAACTGGGGCTAGAGTCGGGGTGTGTTTTTTAAAATAAAGGATTTATGTGTGTTTTTTACTTTTAACTTACTGAGTTAGTAATAGGGATGGCTGATAGATGCCTCTCCATTACTAACACTAGGGCTTAATGCCAGCTGACACTATACAGCTGACATCGACCCCCAACTACCAATGCCACCACACAAGGGCAATAAGGAAGAGCCAGGTAAAGTGCAATAATTGACATATCTAATGTGATGCGCTACGTCTGGGGCAGCTGCAGGTTTGTATTTTTAAGCTAAGAAGGGCGCAATAACCATGGACCTTCCCAGCCTGATAATGTCAGCCCGCTGCTGTCTGCTTTACATTGGCTGGTTATCAAAAATAGGGGGACCCCACATCATTTTTTTTTCCTTTATTTAAACATAAAAAGCTGTCCAATAAGCTCCTCAGGGTGCATTTTTATTATATTTCGAGGGATTGTGCAGTTATATGTCTATCTGTCTATATATCTGTCTCTATCTATCTATCTATTGTCTGTGTGTCTGTCTGTCTATCTGTCTATCTCTATCAATTATTTCTCTCTATAACATTGATTGGTGTCCAAAAATGCTAAAAAAAAAGCAACTGAAAAATGCATGCCAAAATGCCTAGTTCAGGTGGAAAGACACAGCACTTGAGCATTCAGACAGTCGGTGTCCATTCCGTTGCTTGAATCGCTACCACTTTTCCTTAATGTTGGGCTCTGCTACTCTACATTTTCATAGTGTGTCCTAACTTGCTCCTCTCTTCCATAATGGTCGACTGTGCTTCATCTTAATAGTGTGTCTTCTGACTACTCAACTCTGCCATAAAGTTTGACCCTGCTACATTGTCATAGTTAGTCTCCAGACCAACTCTACTCTGCTACATAATTTGGCTCTGCTATATAGCCACAGTAAGTCTCCTGATCTTTTCAACTCTGCCATAAGGTTAAGGCCACTTTACACGCTGCGATCCTGCTAGCGAAATCACTAGCGTGCGTACCCTTCCCCATCGGTTGTGCGTCATGGGCAAATTGCTGCCTGTGGCGCACAACATCGCTCCGTCACACTACTTACCTGCCTAGCATCGTCGCTGTGACCAGCGAACCGCCTCCTTTCTAAGGGGGCGGTTCGTTCAGCGTCACAGCGATGTCACTAAGCGGCCGCCCAATAGAAGCGGAGGGGCGGAGATGAGTGGGACGTAACATCCCACCCACCTCCTTCCTTCCTCATTGTGTGCGGCCGCAGGTAAGGTGAGGTTTCTCATTCCTGCGGTGTCACACATAGCGAATGACGAACAACATCGTTCCTGTAGCAGCAACGATATTTGGGAACTGGACAGCGTGTCAACGAGCAACGATAAGGTGAGTATTTTTGCACGTTAGCGGTCGCTTGTACATGTCACACGCAAAGACGTCGCTAAGGAGACCGGATGTGCATCACGAATTCCGTGACTCAAACTCGTTGCGTATAAAGCGGCCTTTAGTCTCTGCTCAATAATGATTCTCCTGATCTATTTAATTTTGGCAGAATGGTAGGCTATTCTACCTCCCAAAAGTCAATATTCTGACCCACTTCACTCTGCTATGTCACTGGGCTCTGCTGTATTACCTTATTAAGTCTCCTGACCTACTCAAGTCTGCTATGAGGCTGGGCTCTGCTCCACCATGAGTCTCCTGACCTACTCAACTATGGTGTGCTTTGTTACCTCCCCACACTCAGTTTACTGACCAATTCCACCCTGTTATAGTGCTGGGCTTTGGAAAATCAAAACAGTAAGGGGTACTTACACGCTGCGACATCGCTAGCAATTGCCAGCGATGTCGAGCGCGATAGCACTCGCCCCCATCGCTCGTGCGACATTTGGTGCTCGCTGCCGTAGCGAACATTATCGCTACGGCAGCGTCACACGCACATACCTTAGAAACTAAAGGGTGCTTTACACGCTGTGATATCGCTACCGATATATTGTCGGGGTCACTTCGTTAGTGACGCACATCCGGCGCCGGTAGCGACATCGCAGCGTGTGACAGGCAGGAGTGACGATCAACGATCGCAAAATCGTTCCAAAACGGGGATCGTTGACACGTCGTTTCCTTAATATCGCTGCTGCCACCGGTACGATGTTGTTCAACGTTCCTGTGGCACCACACATCGCTATGTGTGACACCGCAGGAACGACGAACATCTACCTGCGTCCACCGGCAATGCGGAAGGAAGATGGTGGGTGGGATGTTATGTCCCGCTCATATCCGACCTTCTGCTTCTTTTGGCTGGCCACTTAGTGACGCCGCAGTGACGTCACTATGACGCCGAACACACCTCCCCCTTGAGGGAGGGATTGTTCGGCGGTCACAGCGACGTCGCTGACCAGGTATGTGCGTGTGACGCTGCCGTAGCGATAATGTTCGCTATGGCAGCGAGCACCAAATGTCGCACGAGCGATGGGGGCAGGAGCTATCGCGCTCGACATCGCTAGCTATCGCTAGCGATGTCGCAGCGTGTAAAGTACCCCGAAGACTCATTGATGTGTATAAAAATAAAGACTGGTTATCTAGTCCAGTTCAACAGAAGAGCTACTGTAGAAAAAATGACTAAAACGTAATGCTTGGTGAGTCACCCACCACAGCGCTGCAGTGGTCGCCTGCGGGACACTGCGGGGACTTCTCCGTTGGGACCCTTCTGGCAACAGGTATGTCAGGTTCATTTTCATAGGAGTCGTGACGCCACTCTCGGGTTTGCGGTCAGGGTGATGGGGACCGCCACTGCAGTTTAATGAGCATCTGGGGCTGATGGTGTCTGCAGTCTGGTGGTATGGCCTCCCGAGAGTGAGGCTGACCCCAGGGCCTCGGGTGTGTGTGTGGAACAACAGGTCGCAGAAAAACTCAGTCTCAGTCCAGAAAAGTCTTTCAACTTGTTTACTCACATTCAGCTGGTTTTGTGAGGTGACCCGGGCGATACTGAGATAGACCAGAGGGAACCAGGTATCCTTCAGGCTGGTGTAGGGGTGACTGCTGACTCACCTTCCTAGAACTTCTTGTTTCGGACAACCCCTGACTTAAAGTACTATGGGATTCATCTAGGGAAGTCGCAGCTGCCTTTTCTCCCCTTTCTGGACCGTTTGCTGGCAGCGTGGACCAAAGTAGATAGCTTCAGGCTCAATCTTTCTTATGGGCCCCCTCATTGCTGCTGATGCTCGGACTCTGTGTTGGTTGGTGGGGAACCTCTAGTCGCCCCACCTGCAGGATTTAGCAGACCACTAAATGGATGTCTGGCTCTAGGGACCTGTTCCCCGTGCGTGCTTCATTACCAGGAGTCCTCGTACTCGACTCCTTACTGCTCTCTCTCTTCAGGTGTCTTTCAGACTGACTGTGTGGCAATGTACTCCCCCATCAGCAGCCACTACACTTGCAGGGTCTGAATAGTGTGTTTGCTCTCCTGTGTCTGCACTTCAGACTCGGCTACCTCCAGGTCCTCTCTCCTTGACTGCCACTTAAACAACTCGAGTTTCCAACTTCTCCACCCCACCACTAGCTGAGATGTGGAGGCCACGCCCCCTCCTGGGTCTGCCCAGTGGTCCCCTCTAAGGTGTGTGAGACCTGGTCACTATGTGTCTGTGCTTACACACCCTATCCAGCCTTTGTGTTTACCTGTTTGCACTCACCCAGCGTGGGTGCAGTACTCAGTAGTGCCTGACCAGGTCAGGGGTGCCACATTCCCCCTTGATTATCAACAGCACGTCATCGGGCTGCAAAGACAATAAAAATTTTAATAGAAACTTTTCAATGCAAACTTTAAGACAACTTTCCCCACACAGGGAAGACATTCCCATAAAACATCATAAAACTTTATACCAGGTACCATTCTTCACCACCCACCGCGCAACCCGTAACCGTAACCCACCCAAAACCTCTCAGGAGGCAGGTCACCGGTCCTTTTAGTAACCAGGTCTGGACCAGCTCTATCCCAGACCTTTCCTCCAATCTGCCTCTCCTGAGGATGGTGGTTAAAGGTAGGCCCCATAAACAGGCGGACCCACTTCCGAGTGTTGGGGAGCCAGGCCCCATAAACAGGCGTGCTCCCTTGTGGTGCAGAGCCATGCCCCTCAACAGGCATGCTCTGGGCTTTTGGACAGCAGGCCCATCAACAGGCGTGCTTCCTGGTGGTGTAGAGTCATGCCCCTTAAACAGGCGTACTCTGAGTTGGTACCACTGGGGTAACATTCTACACTGCGAGAGTTTGTGGTTATAGCCAGTTCATAACCTTATGGGCCGAAGTTTTAAAGTGCACAAAAACTAGGTGCAAAAAGGAAAATTTTTTAAAAAGTTCTTACAAGAGTCCTTGTGGGCATATTTCACTTGAACGTTGAACGTTGCTTAACTTCAAAATATTTTCTGGAAACTCTTTCTACTCAAGAACGTAGACGGAATTCCTTCTCTCACTGGTGCTTGGCACTGCAGTGGTCTCCTCCTGGTAAGGGGTGTCTTGGCTGTTTTGGACTTCTTGGGCACTTTGTGCTGTATCTGGGACTTCTTCTTGTGCTGTAACTTCATTGACACCTTGTGTTTTCATCTGGTACCTCATCTTGGGTTTCATCTTGTGTGTCATCTTGGGTTTCGTCTTGTGTGTCATCTGGTGCTTCACTTTGTGTGTCATCTGGTGGCGGTGACCTTGGGGACCTGGTAGCAGCAGCGGGGGTGGAGCTTTGCTTAGGGCACTGCCTGACATCTAAGGCATACCAGCCTCTTTCACCCATGTGTATGGTGTACTCGACGACATCTCCTGTATAGAGGTCTCGATCTGGGTGTCCTCGCTGTAGGTGAGACTGGACATCCCTTCTTGAAACAAATATACCCTCTTTGACTCCAGACTCCACAATGAAGCCATAGCCTGTGCGCAGATTAAATTCCACCACTACACCACGATGGAGAGGACCTCTGGCCTGAAACCCGGTCCGCCACAGGGACTGTTTCTCCTTCAGGTCCCTGGCCTCCACTCGTTCTTGCTTAGGGGTAGGCTGCACAAGGGGATGTCTTAACCTCACACACCGTTGTCCTCTGCGGGCTGGTCTCCTCATCACCATCACCTGGTCGTCTGCAGGCTCCCAGGTCACATGCATGCTGGGCATAAAGACGGCCAGCTCTTCCTCCTCTGCAGGGCATGCACTAACCTCCTCCGGTTGCTCTAGCAGCGGCTCCGTGGATGAGCTCTCATCAGCTGGCCAGGGTGGTGGACCCCTCTCTAGCATAGAGGTTGCTGGGACTGCTCCGGGTCCGGATGGCAGCCTGGGGACCAGTTTCATGTCCACCAGGTGTGCCGGGAACCGAGTTTTTAAGTCTCTTTTTAGTTGAGCCGCTTCTTTGGCTGCTTCTGGCAGGAACCTAGGGGCGGCATCCCCTGTCAGCGACTGGGGCGCTGTGACCGCTTCTGGTCTGGGAACCAAGACAGGGGGCGTTGCGGCCTAGTCTGGTCTTGCCATCGGCACTACTCTGGGCGTCGCAGCAGGGATCTCTGCGGGGATCGCAGCAGGGATTGCATCGGCCTCTGGTAACAGCGCCGGCGAGGTCAGTACACCCGATCTGGCAGGGGCAGTGTGGGACTCACATGGGCTGCGGCTGGAAACATCCAACGGCAGAGTCGCTGTCACCGGCGACGATCTCAGTTGGGCGGGGGAGGCACCTCCACGCGGGCCGCGCTGCACCGACACCTGCAGATTCCTTATGGCTACCACCATCTCCTTCTTCCATGCAGCTATCTCCTGGCTGCTGCGCTCTTCCATCCGGTCGGCTATATCCCCGACTTCAGCCTCCAGCTCACCAGCAGTCATCAGTCTGGCCAAGCCCGGCTCCTCGCGGACGCTCTCCGATGGCTCCATTCTGCCTTGCACGCTGCTCAACCAGTTCTCCCTGCACGTTCTCTTCAGTTTTGTTTCTTCCCGGCTGCGATGTTCCCGCCATCCAGGGACAGATTCGCCCCCATCTCTCTTTCTCGCGGGGTCAGAGCACTCCAGGGGTTCTAGGACAGCCACACCTCTTCGTGGGTGGTTACTTCTTTTTGTGCGGGCTGCTGTTGTTTCTTTGGCGCGCTTTCTGTGGTGGCAATATGGCAGCGTTTCAAACTTTTCAAACGGACCTCCAAGGCGCACGGTCACCTGTCTTAACAGGTCTAGTCCTTATCCTGTTCGTGACGCCAGATGAGTCGCCCACCACAGCGCTGCAGCGGTCCCCTGTGGGACACTGCAGAGACTTTTCTGTACGGACCCTTCTGGCAACAGGTATGTCAGGTTCACTTCCATAGAAGTCGTGACGCCACTCTCGGTTTTGCGGTCAACGTGATGGGGACCGCCACTGCAGTTTAAAGAGCATCTGACGCTGAAGGTGTCTGCAGTCTGGTGGTATGGCCTCCCAAGAGTGAGGCTGGCCCCAGGGGTTTGGGTGTGTGTGTGTGGAACAACAGGTCGCAGAAGAACTCAGTCTCAGTCCAGAAATGTCCTTCAACTTGTTTACTCACGTTCAGCTGGTTTTGTGAGGTAACCAGGGCGATACTGAGACAGACCAGAGGGAACCAGCTATCCTTCAGGCTGGTGTAGGGGTGACTGCTGACTCTCCTTCCTAGCACTTCTTCTTTCGGACAACCCCTGACTTAAAGTACCGTGGGATTCACCCAGGGAAGTCGCAGCTGCCTTTTCGCCCCTTTCTGGCCTGTTTCCTGGCAGCGTGGACCCAGGTGGATAGCTTCAGGCTCAATCCTCCTTATGGGCCCCCTCATTGCTGCTGATGCTCGGACTCTGTGTTGGTTGGTGTGGAACCTCTAGTCGCCCCACCTGCAGGATTTAGCAGACCACTAAATGGATGTCTGGCTCTAGGGACCTGTTCCCCGTGCGTGCTTCATTACCAGGAGTCCTCGTACTCGACTTCTTACTGCTCTCTCTCTTCAGGTGTCTTTCAGACTGACTGTGTGACAATGTACTCCCCCGTCAGCAGCCACTACACTTGCAGGGTCTGAATAGTGTGTTCGCTCTCCTGTGTCTGCACTTCAGACTCTGCTACCTCCAGCTCCTTTCTCCTTGACTGCCACTGCAACAACTCTAGTTTCCAGCTTCTCCACCCCACCACTAGCTGAGATGTGGAGGCCACGCCCCCTCCTGGGTCTGCCCAGGGGTCCCCTCTAAGGTGTGTGTGAGACCTGGTCACTATGTGTCTGTGCTTACACACCCTATTCAGCCTTTGGGATTACCTGTTTGCACTCACCCAGCGGGGGTGCAGTACTCAGTGGTGCCTGACCAGGTCAGGGCGCCACACTTGGCATAATAGAAAGGTGTGACAACACACAGTGCTTGGAACTTGTTGCATTTGGGGCTGCGTCCAAAGACTTGTCAGGGTGCCCAATTTGGTCCCCATCCAACATATAAAGTTCCTGTAATGGGCAGATGAACATGAAAACTTAATCACTCAGAAATTAAAGAAGTTTCCCTGTCTGAAACATATTTTTTTTTACATCATTTGGGCAGTGGGGTGCAAGGTGCATATCACAAAAACAGATCACACCAGGATGCAATAAAGGAAGACGGCAAGTTGGTGGAGGCTCTCGGTTATCTCCTGCTGGAAAATCTTACAATAGATCCATAGATACTTGTCACTTTTCAATGCTCTGTGGTTGAATCCTTGCTGCTAGCTGTGGTTATGACCAAGCATCTGTGTCAGATTGGTAGGCCAAAGAACTCCCAGACTCTCGCCTTTCTTCCAAAGGGGCTCTAGCAATGACTCTCCTTCTGCCCAATCCTCGTTCATTTGATTGTCTCTGAATGCTGTGGCATCCGCTGTTTCTCACAGAAGTCACTCAAGTGACCTATGTAAAGGTAAACTCTGCTTACCAATAGATTCATGTTCCACCCTACTGTACCTGGATACTATTACAGTCTTAAGTTTGGGATCAGTTACCTTCTATCTGCAGTCCCACACTGCCCTATTGTCTACACCATGATGTCTCATCCTTTGGTCTGAGGCCTCCTGATTTTAGAATGCTGTTACACACCTGTCCCGGATATGTGCTTTACTCTCCCTGTGACGCCCTGGCAAAACCAGGTAGTCACACAGTACAGGCCCCCGCATAACACCTCTCCCACACAGGGTTAAACCAGCCGAAAAATCCTAGTAAATCCCCTCAGGGAAGGACAGACACACCAGTGGGTGGGACCAGGTGGAAGGAGAACGCCCAACTAGGGGTCTGGAGAGCCCGGGGCGGGAAAACAGTTAGTCAAGTTTAGGAGTGGAAGTGAGAAGTTCAAGTTGGCAGGCGTCGGGGTTGGAGCCCCGGCGTACTGGCTAGGTGGCAGACAGTGGTCAGTGCCAGCAGGAGACGGAAAGATGGCTGCCGGAGATCCGAGGTGGACCGGGGCAAGGTTGGAGCCCGCCGGTACTGACACTGGAGAACCGACACGGAAACCGTGCACAAAGGGGATACTTGGACCCTGAAGCCAGGAACGGCACCAACGGTCTAGCTAATTAACCAATTGAGGGCAGGATTTTAGGTCCTGTCCCAACCTAAGTCCCGAAAAGTAGACAACCACCCACCGAGAGGGATAGGGCATCCACCAGGGCCCGGTAGATCCCACGGGTCAGCGTCAGATGGGCACGGCTCCCAACCAAATGACCGGAAGCGGACTCCCGTGTTACACACCAGGAAGTCCATCACAGAAAAATCAAAGTGCAGAGGAAAGGGACATTGATCACCAGCCCGAGTGTGGGACCAGAAATACACCCCTGGCCACGGCAGCCGGCCACCATCACCTTGGATTACCAAAGGTCTTGTGTGATTTATTCAACCGTGAGTAACATCCCCGGTCTGACCGGGTGTGCCGGCCCTTGCCGTTACCATCCCCTGCACGGAGACATTGGGCCCTGGGGCATCTATCCCTGCCCACGGAGGGGTTAACATCCAGCTGCCAGCCCATCGCCTCCGGGAGCCCCACAACAGCAGCGTTGGTGCTACACTTCACCACACACCGTGGGTGGCGTCAGACAGTTTTCAACAACATCCGTACAAGTATATCCCCTTTAATTCAAAGTGTCCGCGCGACCCCCGGGTCCGGTAGAGTCCCTCGAGCCATACCGCAGATCCGGATCCTAGCAGCACCGGATGCTGGCATGGGGGCGGTACACTCCCACCCCAGTTTGCTAGACTGCTGTGATCCACATTTGACTTTGCAGGTGGCCTGGCATGCTGCCATGTGGTTATTTGTCTGGTCCTAGAAAAGATTCACCACGACACACACCTGTATCTTGGTATTAAGACTTTTAGCGCTTCAGTCTCATGTATTGCTGTGGCCAGCAGTACCTCAGTACCTCTGCTACCTGCATCTCAGTCTCTTGTCTGCCTGTGGCTTCCAGTACCTTTTGTTACCAGCTGACCGGAGTCCTGCCTGCCTGTGGCCTCCAGTACCTCTATTAGAGGCCACAGACACCTAACCTGCCTGCTGCAATGATGCCCGTGTTCCCAGATCTTGAACTTGAAGGATCCCCCTCACCAGGTGACCCAAAACACTGATGATCCAGAAAACAGGTAGTTTCTACACATCACATGCTTCAAGACCCAGGAGAGAGGCAAAAAGGTGATTTATTTCTCCTCTGACATCATTTGTCATGGGAGAATCAGGAAGCCCCATATACATTGCTCAGACACTTTGGTATAAAAAGAGGTCAAAGACATAAGATGGCAAGGCAAGAAAAATGGACAACTGGTGGAGAAGACATCCAGTAGTTGAATTGAGATTGACTCACACTTTGGGTTTTCCCTTTAGAATGACCATAATCTTCACATTCATGTATGAATTTCTTTTTTTTGTAAATTAATATTACAGTGAGGTCAAAAGGCAAATGGATTTAGATAGACTTCAGAGTTTGTGTCCTTGATGTCTTCATAATGTTCTTAGACAGTTCGGCTGCTTCACATCAATAGACGCAGAACAAAAGCAGGTTACAATAGCAAATCATGCTCCGAGCTGGACTCAAAGTGGACTTGAAGGCCGTGTTTTCATCGTATGTGAAATCACTTCCTCGGGGAGGCAGTTCTGAGGGACGCACACATTGTTATAATTATGGGCATCCCAAGAGGAGCCGTCCAATTCACACACACATAGAAAATAGAGAATTCCTGGTCACATCAAAATGGATATCACATTTCAAACACAATGCAGAACCCATCACACGCGGATAAATAACCGGAGAGCTGGAAAGAAAAGAAAGGCTTGTCAGGAACAAGAGGAAACAACATGGACTAATCAAATGTACGCTACACAATATACACCTGTTTAGTTATAAATCATGACATATTTAATATGACTCGTTCTTCCCCCCACATGAAGCTTAAATTTCCTGCTTCCATATTTATTGTTGTGTTGCCCAATAAGAAAAAGTACTCGGTTGATGTAGTTTCCTGAAAACAAAATGAAAACTCATTTTTTTATTCAAATTATTTCTTCTGAATGAAATGTTTCTTGTTTTCAGGCTTAAAACTCTTCCAATTACATTATTATAATAAAGATGAGGCCATCAAAAACTATGGGCACATAATATTTGTGGTATCATCTAAGCATATCCATGGGATTCCATTAAGCCATAAAGAGTGCCCTTTTGGCCACCACAAAGAGAAGTGTGGCGCCCCTGAATATATCAGGGTGCCACAGGGTACTGCAATCCTTACCAAGGGTGCAGGGCCTACCCCCTGGTCCCAGGTTTCTAAGAAACCGAAGTCACTAACATCAGCACAAATCCCAATCACACCTCACATCACGACCTGTCAGACGGACCAGTGGGTTGGATAAGCGGAATAAGGTCACCCACCTAGGGGTCAGGCAGAGGGAGGGTGGGAGGGAAGAGAAGAAGAGTTGAGTGAGAGCCCTCTAGGAGTGAGGAGCTGGAGTAGTAGCTCCCGGGGAGCTAGACCAAGGTTGGGTCGCAGACGGTGGTCCGGGACTAGAGGAGTCGGGGACTGGTGGCAGTGACATTGGAAGGGTGCGACGGACATAATCTAGGACTGTCGGCATCAGAAACCCAAAAGAACTGGCCGGTACCGAGCACTATGGGGTACGGGACCCTAGGTCAGGAGCAGGTTCATCTGTCCTGATAATTAACCTGGGAGGGAGTCTCTTTATGAACTTCCCTAGGAGCTCAGAGATTGAAGGCGACAGCACACCGCGGGGATAGGGCTTTCCAGTAAAGCGGCCAACTAAAATCCTAAGTGCCAGCCATCAAGAGAACAGCTACACCACAAATATAGTGAGCGGGTCCCCAACAGCTTCACACCAAGGGGCCACAACAGAGAACTAACTTGTGCATGGAGGCGGCTCCGGATTAAGTGGACACCTGGACGGGCTTCCCTGTAGAGACTGTGATGCACAGAGTCTTTGGTTTATCTTCAGTGTGAGTGTCTGCTTTATAATCCTCATCCTGCACCACGACTACACACAGTGAGTACCCTGGTTCCTGTGCACCCTACACTCCCAAACATCTCACCAACAACCCCAGAGACTGGGGCCTTCCCTACCTGCAGAGGGACTGACACCTTGCTGCTCCACACCATCTTTCCCAGTACTCCTTCCAGCAGCGGCGGTACTCCCATTACCGCAACCCCCAGGTGGCGTCACAAACTTCTCCCCTGTAAATAATCCCCCTTTCAAGGATCGGAGTGAGGGCCAAGCCCGGGTCCGAACATCTTGAGCCACGACCATCCCGAATCCGAGCACCCCGGTCTGCGCCGGGGCGGCACACCTCTAATTCTTTCTGGCGGCACAGAAGCAAAGAGGCTTAAGCCTGCTTTACATGTTACGATTCTGCATACGATATTGTATGCGATCGTAACCGCCCCCATCGTATGTGTGGCACGTTCAATTTTGTTGAATGTGCCGCACAAACGATTAACCCCCGTCACACGTACTTACCCTTCCATATGACCTCGATGTGGGCGGCGAACGTCCACTTCCTGGAGTGGGAGGGACGTTTGGCGTCACACCGACGTCACGCGGCAGTCGGCCAATAGAAGCGGAGGGGCGGAACTGAGCGGCACGTAAAAATTCCGCCCACCTCCTTCCTTCCGCATTACCGGCCGGGAGCCGCAGGCCGCAGGTAAGATCTGTTCACCGTTCCCAGGGTGTCACACACTGTGATGTGTGCTACCCCGGGTACGATGAACAATCTGACGTTCAATTCATGAGGAAAGAACGATGTGCGTGCGATGAACGTTTTACCATTCAATCGCAATCGCACGTAGCTGTTACACACTGCAATGTACCTTACGATGCCGGATGTGCGTCACTTACAACGTGACCCCACCGACACATTGTAAGATACATTGCAGCGTGTAAAGAGGGTTTAATACATGCGATTGAAGACATCCTCCACTGTGGCACGCTTTTATAACTCTCTTTTATGCTGCTCTTGCCACCGCTACTGCACAGCCACATTAGCCACACACCTCCTGGCTGCCCACTGTGTTTCACTGTACTACTAATGCTGGGAAACAGACTCTCATGTTATGGTACCTTCAAAAAACACCTCTGAAAATGGGGCTAATATGTTCAAAGGCTTCATGGCTACAAGCCATAATATATTCATGTTCAAAACAGTGCCATTGTTTTGTCTCCAGAAATATGGGGATCATTTTTGGATGACTTGTTAAAAAGCCTTTGCAATTGCCTAATCATTTAGTGGTTAGCAAACCAGTTTCGGACCACATAAAAGGGATAATTCTTTCATTTCTGGTTCAGAAGCTATTGCTTTTTCACATTCAAAATAGTACAGTACCACTTGATTATCTCCCTATTCAAGTGATAATTTTTTGACAGCTTCTAAATTATATCACTTCTTAATTTTATCAAGTGCAATGTTCTATATAGTCCCCAATTAAGGATTATTATTGTACCCAATTCTTATGCATGCATCACCTGTCTATAATCAACAGCAATGCATGCATCTGCACCCCTTAAAGGGATAATTTTAAGACCATTTGAAAACATTTGATACTGCAGTCTATTGTTAATTATGCTGTTGGTTACTTCTGGTTACCACCTGGTCTCCCCTAGTGAGATAGGCTGAAGTCCTATGGACAGTTATGGAGTTAGCAGAGCATTGGTGGCTTTTATGCAATATTCAGCTCAGGACTCAGCCTGTTAGAATTAGCATACGTATTATACAAACAATTCACTTTTTTAGTTGCAGGACTTGTGCTGAGGTCATACCCATGTGACCAGAAGTAGCAAGACCTCAGCCAACAGAAAAATGTTGCTTCGTGGTATCAGCTTTGTTGGCTGAGGTCCCACCCCTTCTGGTCACATGGGTATGACCTCACACAGGTCCTACAAGTAACAAAGTGAATCGTTTGTTTAATACTTATGCTAATTCTAACAGGGGGAGGGGATAACTGTGAATACCCCCCCCCCCCAGATATTATCTGCTCCTTAGCTGCTGTCATTCAAGTAGCTGCTGATTTTTATAAACTTTACTTTCTGGGGTTTCAAAACCTAAACATCCGAGCTGACCACTACAGGTGTGTCACCAGGGGTTAAGGGGATACCCAGAACCGGGCCAAGGGGTCGCTTCTGGAAAGGGGATCATGGTGTCGTGACCCGGTCTGTGATCCCTGGTTCCACAATAAAAAGGATGTGACGCCACCCGTTGAATGTGATCAGAGATGACCACCGCTGCTGCAGAACCTCTGAGGGTGATGGATAGCAGCTTGAGATGGGACGGCTCCCCACGGGTAGAGCCTTCTCCCCGGGGCAGTGTGATAGTCTATGGGGGAGTGCAAGACACGAGCACAATAAACAAGCAGACTCACGGTTTTGCAGTTTCTTTGTCCTTTACTGATGATGGTATTCAGCAGACTACTGTCCACGGAGTCTGTGAAGGGTTCAGGGTTTCTCCCACCCAGCCGGGCTGTTTTGGCTTCCTTATCTGCAGTGTGTGTGTGGCCCTGCTGCTGTGTAAACTAGGCAGTCGGCCCTGTTCTCCTCCCGGGTACCAACCTGACAGACAACTCGAGTCCTTACTTGTATGTTCCTGAAATCTGCTGTGTTGCTGTGTCTGTGGTACAGATGAAGAATGTGGAATCTTCACTTCTCCGGTGTTAGCTGTGCGGTGTGTAATCTTCACAGCCTCGGATCCGGCATCCGTTCTGTGTGCTCCACTGGTGTGAGTTCAGCAATACTTTCTCCCAGGTATGTTCCTCTGTTTAATCTGTCTCCTTTCCTCAGATCCTCGGCTTAGGCCTGGAATTGGTCAGCATACTGGTTGGTGAGCTTGAGCCAGCTCCAACCTACAGATCCTTCTTCCTCAGTCCTCTCAGGAACTGAGCTGCACTGAATGACTGACCTCTTCCTCTCCACACCAGAATATATAGCTTGGTCTCCCCCTTCTGGCCAGGAGGTGATAGTGTTGTGTGGGGAGTTAACCCTTTGTGTTGTTTCTGTGGCTTATGAATCCTGGGGTGCCACACAGGTATGTAGAGAATCAGCCTGATAGTGCCAGTATAGCACTGGCTTTAGGTTATATACGAAAATCCTGGTGATTGGTTCTCCTAAAGCCATGCCCACAGTCCCACCGCTGGGAATGCTCAATACACAAACAGGATTTTCCACTTTTAAGTTACAGTACCAGGATGATCAAAGATTTTGCTCTCCCAGGAAATTTAGGATTCTTGGAAATTATGTGCAAGCTTTTCGTTGTTATATATACCAACTATCACCCGCTATGTTTGTTGCAACCACAAAGTACATTACCCTTCAATAGATTCTGAAACCAACAAGTGTATTGTCGGTTCATGAGTAAAGTTATCTTGAACTGTTTGTGTGATGCCCTGGACTAGCCAGGTAGTCACAAACACAATATTTCACACACCCCCTCCCCTGGTTAGGCAACAACAGTCAAACAAAATCCTTGTTGCCGTCCTCCAAGCTTGATGTCCACACCAGGTGGGGCGGAGCCAGGCGGTTGGCCCTGCCCACCGAGGAGTTCACAGGCCTGGAGGTGGAAAAGTAGTCAGTTTAGTTTAAGTTTGGAGTTGAAAGTGACAGGAGAGAAACTTTTGGTGTCTGGGTAGGAGCCCAGGCACGTACAGCAAGGTCGGCAGACGGTGGTGGCCGTTCGCAGGAGTGGTGCAGGTCAGCGGAACCGTAGGACCGGGGACGGGCGGTGGCCTGCCGGTACCGAGCCGGGGAGCAGATCTGTACCAAGCACAAAGGCAGGGCCATCAGACCCCGACCAGGCTGGGAGCCACCGAAAAGGTCAAATCCGATAGTGACCGGGACCCCAGGGGTTCACTCACACCCAAGACCCGACAGAAGGAAACAGTCCACACAGTGAGGATAAAAAACCACCGCCAGAGGCTAGAGATCCAAGGGCTAGCGCCTGCGGGCAAAACGGGCTCCTTCGGTATATACACGCCGGGGAGCGGACTACCAGTGGGAAACCATCGGAGTCAATACATTCACAGCGGTGCAGGGAAAGACAGCCACCATCAACCTGTCCGAGGAGAGCAAAGACACTGCAGCCGGCTGCGGGACCCGTCCATTCAGCCGTTTGCCTTACCAGAGACTCTGTGAATCTGTGCCTGAGTGAGTACAACAGTGCCATCCGGCACTGCGCCGCGCTGTCCTTGCAACCCTGCACCCCGGCCTTCCTGCCTCCCCGTCCACTACCGGGCCCCGGGATCACCGACCCCTACCCACGGAGGGGTTAATACCTAGCTGCTCCCCGCCATCGTTCCCGGGAGACCCGTCACCAGCAGCGGTGGTGCCCACCATCACCACGACCCGTGGGTGGCGTCACGAACTATCTCTCCAAAAATCACCCAACACCCCTATTCACTCGGGGGTGAGGAGCGCTGCTCGAGTCCCCGGGTCCGGCCCACCGCTCGAGCCACCGAGCAGCAGCAGCCCCGTACCCGAGCGTAGCGAGCGCGGCTCCTCCGCCCGCGACATCTGCAGTGTACAACCACATTTCTTTTATAATCCCTAGCTGAGGACAACTGTATTATCCTGAAACATGTTTAAATGGGCACACCTCCACCAAACCCCCACTTACAAAGCCTGTACATCAGGGGTCAGGAACCTGTTGCACTCCAACAGAATGCTGGAAGTTGCACTTTCCCAACAGCTAGAGTGCTGCAGGTTGCTAATGTGGCGCCTTTGAGGCTTCAGTCGCCACAGGGTACTGCACCTCACTTAAGGTGCGATGCTCATCTTGAATCCAGAGGAGGTTGGTACCGGTTCCACTGAACACAAACTCATACATATAGTCAGGTTGCCCTCCCCATTGGGGACCTGGCTAGGGTCAGGTCTTAAGGTAGTCACCAAACATGGGGGGCTGCCACCCACTAGTGACAGGGAACCAGGGGAGGATCGGCCACCAGGGGGAGTGAGGATCTGACACAGTAGAAAGGAGTTCTCCAACAGGAGAGGACAGGAGCAGATGAGTTTTTCGGTAGCTCCTGTGGTATGTAGGAGTTATTATGGTCACCGAGGGGAGAGCTTTATTGCTCCCTCGGGACCGGTGTAGTGCATGGTGCAGAACCCTAGGGTGGAACAGACTTCACATTGTATCACCAGATTCTGCAGGACAGGGGGATTGTATGTCCCTCTGGCCCCCACAAGTTCCCGGAGCACAGTGGCACAGAGTGTCCTGAGTCGTGATCAAGGTCAGGCCCCATCATGGACCCGCATCACCTGCACATGGGACGGGAGCTAGCACTACAAGAACTGGGGTCCCCAAGCAGCTTCAGGTCACGGGGATCCATCCTTAAAAGTGCAAGAAGGAAGGGTCCACAGATTACCGTACCGGTTCCTGACCTCCAAGGGATCCGGGATCGGCTGGGGCACATCATGGTGGAGACCGGTACTCTGAGGGCAGCACTTGAACTGTGAGTAAAAAGACCTGGAACCGCAGCAGCTGACTCAGCCTCTTCACTGCCGGCACCGACGCCCCGCGCTTCGGCGCCAACGGCCATTACAACCCTCCATCATCCTCCCTGGGGACTAGCTTTCCCTGCGGGAAGCTGAACTATCCTAGCTGCGACACCACCTGCCCCAGAGGACAGCGACCGCAGTGGCGGCTAATCCCTGGCCGCACATTGTAGGTGGCGTCACGAGACAACTACCCCCATCCAGGGCCGGATTATAGGCGGGGCAGACGGGGCTTCAGCCCAGGGGCCCCCACCACAAGAGCTTCTGAGGGGGCCCCCACCACCATCTGTGTGGCTGCCATTTTATTAACGCCGCAGTGTTCAGGACCGCACTGTACCTTTAAAGATTTTCAATCCCGGCCGGCACTGTGCTGCAGACACGCCCACTGCACGCTGTGTGGGCTGCGTCTGCATGGATGACGTCACCGCGCGCCTGCTGTTGCTGCTTCTTTGTGCTGTACAGGAGCTTGTGGGAGGACCGGAGCAGAGGCCTCTGTGGATGATGGTGAGTGTGACGTCATCCATCATGGTGCCGGGCAGGAGGCTGCAGTGAGGAGGGAGCAGGACGGGATTCCATAGTGTCAGCGGCAGCTCTGCCGGCAGGACCAGTGTGAGTTATTGCAGGAGTGTGACCTGCTGCAGATCAGGTCGGGCTGTCAGTGCCGGGTCATCGTCCTCATCCCTCCCCTGCAATAACTCACACTGATCTTCAGCAGAGACATCACTACACAGAATCCTGCACTGATCACATCTGAGCCTGCAGCACACATTACACTATATGGCCCATATTACATATAGAATATGTGAGGTCCTGTAGGCCCAGGTGTGATCAGTGCAGGGCATTGTATATCTGTGTATATATCACATCCATTGTACAGAGTAGTGTGATATACTGTGTACATGGTATATCACATCCAGTGTACAGAGCAGTGTGATATACTGTGTACATGGTATATCACATCCAGTGTACAGAGCAGTGTGATATACTGTGTACATGGTATACCACATCCAGTGTACAGAGCAGTGTGATATACTGTATACATTATATACCACATCCAGTGTACAGAGCAGTGTGATATACTGTGTACATGGTATATCACATCCAGTGTACAGAGCAGTGTGATATACTGTGTACATGGTATACCACATCCAGTGTACAGAGCAGTGTGATATACTGTGTACATGGTATACCACATCCAGTGTACAGAGCAGTGTGATATACTGTATACATTATATACCACATCCAGTGTACAGAGCAGTGTGATATACTGTGTACATGGGATACCACATCCAGTGTACAGAGTAGTGTGATATACTGTGTACATGGTATACCACATCCAGTGTACAGAGCAGTGTGATATACTGTGTACATGGTATACCATATCCAGTGTACAGAGCAGTGTGATATACTGTGTACATATATACCACATCCAGTGTACAGAGCAGTGTGATATACTGTGTACATGGTATACCACATCCAGTGTACAGAGCAGTGTGATATACTGTGTACATGGTATACCACATCCAGTGTACAGAGTAGTGTGATATACTGTGTACATGGTATACCACATCCAGTGTACAGAGTAGTGTGATATACTGTGTACATTATATACCACATCCAGTGTACAGAGCAGTGTGATATACTGTGTACATGGTATACCACATCCAGTGTACAGAGTAGTGTGATATACTGTGTACATTATATACCACATCCAGTGTACAAAGCAGTGTGATATACTGTGCACATGGTATATCACATCCAGTGTACAGAGCAGTGTGATATACTGTGTACATTATATACCACATCCAGTGTACAGAGCAGTGTGATATACTGTGTACATGGGATACCACATGCAGTGTGATATACTGTGTACATGGGATACCACATCCAGTGTACAGAGCAGTGTGATATACTGTGTACATGGTATACCACATCCAGTGTACAGAGCAGTGTGATATACTGTATACATTATATACCACATCCAGTGTACAGAGCAGTGTGATATACTGTGTACATGGGATACCACATCCAGTGTACAGAGTAGTGTGATATACTGTGTACATGGTATACCACATCCAGTGTACAGAGTAGTGTGATATACTGTGTACATGGGATACCACATCCAGTGTACAGAGCAGTGTGATATACTGTGTACATGGTATACCACATCCAGTGTACAGAGCAGTGTGATATACTGTGTACACACATCAGATGGTATATAATGTGTATATTGTATAACATCTGGTGTCTGTATCACAGTAAACCCGGTACTATGTGAGGATGCCTAACACTATCTGGGTCTGTACTGTGCTATATACTGGCTGTATACTACATGAGGATGTCTAATACTATCTGGCTCTGCACCTGTGCTATATAGGGGCTGTGTACTACGTGAGGACGCCTAACACTATCTGGTTCTGTACTGTGTTATATACTGGCTGTATACTACATGAGGATGCCTAATACTATCTGGCTCTGCACTGTGCTATATAGGGGCTGTGTACTACGTGAAGGTGCTTAATATTATCTGGTCTGCTCTGTGCTGTATAGGGGCTGTGTACTATGTGAGGATGCCTAATGCTATCTGGGTCTGCACTGTGCTATATAGGGGCTGTGTACTACATAAGGGTGCCTAATGCTATATGGGCCTGCATTGTGTTATATGGGGGCTGTATAAGACATGAGGGTTCCTACTGCTATATGGGTCTGCATTGTACTATATAGGGGCTGCTTAATGTAATATGGGGGTTGCATAGTTACGTATGGGGGCTGCATAGTGCCATATGGGGGCTGCCTAGTGCCATATGGGGGCTGCATAGTGCCATATGGGGGCTGCATAGTGCCATATGGGGGCTGCATAATGCTACATGGAGGCTACATAATACTATATGGAGGACTATGGGAGCTTCATACAACTATTCCCCCAGAGTTGTATGTCCCTTCCACCCCAGAGCTGTATACCCCCAGAGCTGCATGTCACCCCCCCCACCTCAGAGCTGTTTGTCCCCCCACTTCAGAGCCACTGTCCCCCTCTAGAGCTGTATGCCCCCATTGATATATACCCCTTTCCTCAGTAATATGTATGCCCCCCAGTAATGTGTATGTCCCCAGCCTCTCTTGTGATGTATATACAGCAGTGTTACTGTTCTCTATATGCGGCCATGTCTGTTAGTGACTGCCACCAATCAGCGTGGCAGAGACACATACCCAGGAGAAGCTGGATGGAGACAAGCGGGGAGGTGAATGAGGCTGTTGCCGGCTTCACAATATTAGAAATATATATAAAAATGTAAAAATGTGTCTGTGTGTGCATGTATGATGTGTCTATGTATGTCATCTATGTATATCAGTGTATATGACTGTGTCTAGATTTATGTCTGTTTATATGTGTTTTTGTGAATTTCTCTTTAAATATATATGTGTACGTATGTCTGTATGTGTATGTATCTGTGCATGTCTATGTGTGGATGGGGCCCACTAGGACTCTTTCGCCCAGGGATCTACAAAAACCTGGAGCCGGCCTTGCGTGTACCAGTCATGTATTCTCCTGTACACTGTACAGGGGCGTACCTTTGGAAGGCATGTGGCATATTTGTCCCTGCACAGCAATCAGGGGGGCACCATTGGAAAGTGTGAGGCAGCAGTATGGTGGGAGAAAATTGTAAGTGGACAGTATTGGGAAAGAAAAGTGTGAGGGGCATAGAATAGAGACTGTGTAGTGGGGGGGGGGATAAGCAGTACAGAGAAGTAGCAGCATGGTGGCCAGTGTGAGGGCACAGTATGGAGGGCACAGTATGCTGAGGCGGGGGAATGTGAGACTGAGGTACAGTATAGTGACTGGATAATGAAGCAGGTAGGATTATAGAGAAGGGGCGGCATGGTGGCCAGTGTGAGGGCACAGTATGGAGGGCACAGTATGCTGAGAAGGGGGAATGTGAGACTGAGGTACAGTATAGTGACTGGATAATGAAGCAGGTAGGCAGTATAGAGAAGGGGCGGCATGGTGGCCAGTGTGAGGGCACAGTATGGAGGGCACAGTAGGCTGAGGAGGGGGAATGTGAGACTGAGGTACAGTATAGTGACTGGATAATGAAGCAGGTAGGCAGTATAGAGAAGGGGCGGCATGGTGGCCAGTGTGAGGGCACAGTATGGAGGGCACAGTATGCTGATAAGGGGGAATGTGAGACTGAGGTACAGTATTTATATCTAAATGCTACAGTTCGTGCTCTACTGTTATGGCTAAAAATGTTAACGTTATTGGGCCCCCACCAGATTTTCTGCCCAGGGGCCCCCACCAACCTTAATCTGGCCCTGCCCCCATCCGTGACATCCCAGACCCGACATCACCAGCCCGGTGACGAGTACAATTAACCCCTGCCCCGTGGTTGCTACACTGACCCCTGCTGCACAGAGGTATGCTGAGATCAGAATTGACTTTACTAATAGGATGGGCCTTTTAATAGCAAAAAAGTCATAAAACAAATAAAAATAAAATAGAAAATATCAACCGGTGTATAGTCATTCATGATACAGTTTCCTGGTATACTGTATGACTTCTCGCAGAATAAATATCAGAAAAACATGTAATAATAGGATGGAAAGACTCATGTAAGTGTTCACAGAAAATTATGAGCAATATTTACACAATATTTCTAAATATTACATAATTTCCCTATATTATGCACCTTTGGATCCATACACAGATATATTTATATTTCAAAAATGAAGTAATTTATCATGCATTTAGCGCTCGTTTGCAATACTTAGTGTTATTAGAGTCGAAGTTAAACAAATGTTAATGGTGATATCACAGTAGGAAAGTAGTGTGCTGGTCTTATGGGAAGCAGTAACCACTCCACTCTACTCTCACAGCAGGAAAGGAGTGTGCTGGTCTTATGGGAAGCAGTAACCACTCCACTCTACTCTCACAGCAGGAAAGGAGTGTGCTGGTCTTATGGGAAGCAGTAACCACTCCACTCTACTCTCACAGCAGGAAAGGAGTGTGCTGGTCTTATGGGAAGCAGTAACCACTCCACTCTACTCTCACAGCAGGAAAGGAGTGTGCTGGTCTTATGGGAAGCAGTAACCACTCCACTCTACTCTCACAGCAGGAAAGTAGTGTGCTGGTCTTATGGGAAGCAGTAACCACTCCACTCTACTCTCACAGCAGGAAAGTAGTGTGCTGGTCTTATGGGAAGCAATAACCACTCCACTCTACTCTCACAGCAGGAAAGTAGTGTGCTGGTCTTATGGGAAGCAATAACCATTCCACTCTACTCTCACAGCAGGAAAGTAGTGTGCTGGTCTTATGGGAAGCAGTAACCACTCCACTCTACTCTCACAGCAGGAAAGGAGTGTGCTGGTCTTATGGGAAGCAGTAACCACTCCACTCTACTCTCACAGCAGGAAAGGAGTGTGCTGGTCTTATGGGAAGCAGTAACCACTCCACTCTACTCTCACAGCAGGAAAGGAGTGTGCTGATCTTCTATGAAACAGTGACCTGTCTACACCCTATGTTACATTAGGAATGACAGAGCTCTATGTGTATGTCAGTGGTGTGAAATAGTCAGGGAAAGATGTGAGTGATGACAGCAGATGAATAAGACTATGGTTTTCTTGTGGCATCATCTATTCCAGGCAACACAATCCTACAGAAGTTTCTTAGATTAGCTCTAGATCAGTGTACTAATGCAGTCTGATCATTTAAAGAAAATCTTTTACCAGGTTTTTTCTGCCCCATGTGTGAGCAGAAACTCTGATTCTAACACTGGGTCACTTACTGAGCTACTTGCACTGTTTCATGTGCTACATCTCTGCTAGTCTTCTCAATGATGAGCTACGTCTATGTGTCTTCATATTCATAAGTTCCAACTTTCTTTGCCCCAACAATTGATTGGCAGCTTTCTGTCTAAACATCAGTAGCTGGACCAGCTAAGCAAATCTCATTATTGAGAAGACTAGCAGATCTGCAGCAGATAAAACAGTAATTTTCCTGAAAACAACAGCAAGGAAAAAGCACATAAAGTTGCCGTCAGATTGGGTGACAAATTCCCTTTAAAGGCAAATGTGATGAATATCATCAGGAATAGTGTCAGAAATTTCATACCCACATAAAATACTCACACCATCTGAAGGGTTAGATCACGGGCACATTTGTGTCATAAGGTGTTCAATACAGTTTTAAAAGCCCTTTAAGGAGTTTTCCCCTTGGAAAAAATTATTTGCAGCCAGTATCGATCTAATTAGCATTCTGTTATAATGCATGTTAACTCCCCAAAGTCAATTTTTCTTTTTCCAAGTTTGTTTTTTTTTTTTACTTCTCTCCTTCAAAGAGCCATACACTTTTGTATGTTTGTTTATGGCTTGTTTTTTTTGCTTGGTGAATTTTAGTTTTGATTCATTTTACCATATAATGTACTGAAAAAAAAACCCGTTAAAAAATTCCAAGTAAGACAAAATGGTTAAAAAAACACAATTCTGCCATTGTTTTTTTGTTTTATGTGTATGACACTTTCCATATGGTAAACATGACCTGGCTTCATTCATCTTTATGACAGTATGAGATTATGATGATACCAAACGTACATAATGTTTTTATTCTTTTCTAGCTTAAATGGAACCAATCACCAGGATTTCCGCATATACAGTGCCTACAAGTAGTATTCAACCCCCTGCAGATTTAGCAGGTTTACACATTCGGAATTAACTTGGCATTGTGACATTTGGACTGTAGATCAGCCTGGAAGTGTGAAATGCACTGCAGCAAAAAAGAATGTTATTTCTTTTTTTTTTTTTTTTTAAATTGTGAAAAGTTTATTCAGAGGGTCATTTATTATTCAACCCCTCAAACCACAAGAATTCTGTTTGGTTCCCCTAAAGTATTAAGAAGTATTTCAGGCACAAAGAACAATGAGCTTCACATGTTTGGATTAATTATCTCTTTTTCCAGCCTTTTCTGACTAATTAAGACCCTCCCCAAACTTGTGAACAGCACTCATACTTGGTCAACATGGGAAAGACAAAGGAGCATTCCAAGGTCATCAGAGACAAGATCGTGGAGGGTCACAAGGCTGGCAAGGGGTACAAAACCCTTTCCAAGGAGTTGGGCCTACCTGTCTCCACTGTTGGGAGCATCATCCGGAAGTGGAAGGCTTATGGCACTACTGTTAGCCTTCCACGGCCTGAACAGCCTTTGAAAGTTTCCACCCGTGCCGAGGCCAGGCTTGTCCGAAGAGTCAAGGCTAACCCAAGGACAACAAGGAAGGAGCTCCGGGAAGATCTCATGGCAGTGGGGACATTGGTTTCAGTCAATACCATAAGTAACGTACTCCACCGCAATGGTCTCCGTTCCAGACAAGCCCGTAAGGTACCTTTACTTTCAAAGCGTCATGTCAAGGCTCGTCTACAGTTTGCTCATGATCACTTGGAGGACTCTGAGACAGACTGGTTCAAGGTTCTGTGGTATGATGAGACCAAGATCGAGATCTTTGGTGCCAACCACACATGTGACATTTGGAGACTGGATGGCACTGCATACGACCCCAAGAATACCATCCCTACAGTCAAGCATGGTGGTGGAAGCATCATGCTGTGGGGCTGTTTCTCAGCCAAGGGGCCTAGCCATCTGGTCCGCATCCATGGGAAGATGGATAGCACGGCCTACCTGGAGATTTTGGCCAAGAAACTCCGCTCCTCCATCAAGGATCTTAAGATGGGTCGTCATTTCATCTTCCAACAAGACAACGACCCAAAGCACACAGCCAAGAAAACCAAGGCCTGGTTCAAGAGGGACAAAATCAAGGTGTTACAGTGGCCTAGTCAGTCTCCTGACCTTAACCCAATTGAAAACTTGTGGAAGGAGCTCAAGATTAAAGTCCACATGAGACACCCAAAGAACCTAGATAACTTGGAGAAGATCTGCATGGAGGAGTGGGCCAAGATAACTCCAGAGACCTGTGCCGGCCTGATCAGGTCTTATAAAAGACGATTATTAGCTGTAATTGCAAACAAGGGTTATTCCACAAAATATTAAACCTAGGGGTTGAATAATAATTGACCCACACTTTTATGTTGAAAATTTATTAAGATTTAACTGAGCAACATAACTTGTTGGTTTGTAAGATTTATGCATCTGTTAATAAATCCTGCTCTTGTTTGAAGTTTGCAGGCTCTAACTTATTTGCATCTTATCAAACCTGCTAAATCTGCAGGGGGTTGAATACTACTTGTAGGCACTGTAAGCTAAAGCCAGTGCTATACTGGCACTATCAGGCTGATTCTCTAGATACCTTTAGTTGTTAGCTCGGATGTTTTGGTTTTGAAAACCAAGAAAGTAAAGTTTATAAAATCATCAGCCTATTGAGTGACAGCAACTGAGGATCAGATAATAGCTGGGGGGGAATATTCATAGTTATCCCCTCCCACTGTTATAATTAGCATAAGTATTCTACAATCAATGTACTTTTTCATTAGCAGGACCTGTGTGAAGTCATAACAACGTGACCAGAAGGGGCGGGGCCTCAGCCAAAAGAAAAATGTTTCCTGGTATGAGCTGTTATCTGAGGCCGCGCCCCTTCTGGTCACATGGGTATGACCTCACACAGGTCCTGCTAGTGAAAAAGTAAATCGATTGTATAATACTTATTCTAACTCTAATAGGGGGAGGGGATAAGTATGAACATCCCCCAGATATCTGAACCTCAGCTGCTGTCACTCAAGCAGCTGCTGATTTTTTAAACTTTACTTTCTTGTATTTCAAAACCTAAACATCCGAGCTGAAAACTAAAGGTATGTATAGAATCAGCATGATAGCGCCAGTATAGCCTGGTTTTAGGTTATATACTAAAATAGTGGTGATTGGTTCCCTTTAAAAGAAAATTAACTTTGTAAAAAGAAAAAAGACATTGTTTTATGTCACTATTTTGCATACCCATAATTTTTTTTTTATCATTGCACCTGCATGAGGGCTTGTTTCTTATCAGTTACACTTTTGGATATATATTGCTTTTGATGGTATTTTATTGCATAGTTTTGTTTTTTTTTGTTCAGGTGCATTAATTGAAATCTGTGACTACTCAATTTTTTTTTATTAATGGCTTTTAACTTAAGTGTTAAATAATTTTTTTTATTTTGATAGATCAGACTTTTACAAATGCATGATACTAAAATGGCTTATTGTTTAATATATGTTTTAATTATTTTACTTTTTGCTATAGAACAGGGATGGGTAATTCAACGTTTATTTTTTTAACCTTTTCATGACCTTAGATATACCGATACATCCAAGGTCGTGTCTTCCCCTTTAGGCCTGCATGTTTCCCCGCACATGTCAACTGATCTGATCAGCTGACATTTGTAGCTAAGAGGCTCAAGTGGATCGGACATCCACCTGTGCCTGTTAAGCTCTGATGGCGTGATTTAAAGAAGTGGTTCACCCATATTTATTATTGGACACATCGATATTATGTTGAGAAACATGTTTTCTCTCAAATACCTTGTTTTGTCAATAGTGCCTATGAGCGACGCTATTGAGGTCCGCTCTTCCCCATCGCCTGACCCCGGGCTTTGTGACCTCTGGGATCCGGTAATGTCACATCAACTTCCTGCTCACCTCACATCACCACAGCCGGCCCCAGTCTCTGTGAGTCACTGGACTGTGGGCAGAGTTTCACCGCACATCACAGCCCAGCATCGCTCCTGCTTGTGTGCTCTGCAAGCAAAGGAGGAGTGAGCAGGGAGGTGCTGCGCTGTGACGAGCAGGGAAACTCCGCCCACAACCCAGTGACTCACGGAGACTGCGGCCGGCCGCGGTGATATGAGGTGAGACGGAAGTTGACGTGACATCACCGGATCCCCAAGGTCACAGAGCCGGGGGATCAGGCGATGGGGAAGAGTAGACTGCAATAGCGCTGCTTACAGACACTATTGGCAACACAAGGTATTTGAGAGAAACCATGTTTCTCAACATAATATCGTTGTGGCCAAAAGTGAATACAGGTGAAGCACCCCTTTAACGCACGCCACCGGGGAGTATGTCCTTCCCCGCCCCCATCGGCGGCCCCGTGACATGAACACACGGTGCCGATGGGTTTTCATGACAGTTGGGGAGCAGTTGATGACCCTTGTCACTGTTATGGTGTGTTCCTGTGAATGCCGGCAGAGCACCATCATTCACAGATCAGCATTGCTGCTGTACAGAGTGGCGCTGATGCTTACGATCGCTCTGTACAGCAGAAGTAATTAGATCATATGAGCTTCAAATCCTTTAAGGGAACTAGTAAAAACAATTAAAAGTGTAAAAAAAAGTTTTAAAAAATCTGAAATTTAAAAAAAACCCCACAAGTTAAAATCACCCCTCTTTTGTTCCATTGAAAATAAAACAATAAAAAGATAATACACATATTTTGTATTGCTGTGTATAAATCTATCAAAATATAAAATAATTTAATTTGATCGGTAAATGATGCAACAAGAAAAAAAAATCAAAAACACCAAAACTATGTCGAGTGTCGTCACAACATTGTAACAAAAAGCAATAACAGGCGAGGAGATCAAAACATCATATGTACCCAAAAATAGTCCCAAAAAAGATCCCAAAAAAATGAGAACATTACGAGTCTCAGAAAATGGTGCCAAAAGTGCTATTCTTTTTTTTTTGACAAATTTCGGAATTTTTTTTTCCCATTTTAAATAAAAAAAAGCTAAACATGTTTGGTATCTACGACCTCGTACTGACCTGGGGAATTCTAATGCCAAGTCATTTTTACCATATATTGAACTTGGTAAATTAAAAAAAAAACAAAAGATTGTGGAATTGCTCTTTTTTAACTGCCTAAACAGTTAAGCCAACAGCAAATAAACAAGCAAAACATAACAATGATTTTACGATAGGTTTTTGTAAAAAAAAAATCATTATCAGTAGTGCGTCATCCAGTGTAAACAGAGAATGTGCTACTGAATTTCTATGCATTCAGAATAAGCATATTAAAAGGGTGTACTCAAGTGCTTAAATTACTATAATTAGTTAGCCAGCATGAAACTAAGCAAGTTTGAAATCGACTTGCTTTTCCTATCTGCTGTAATTCTGCTGCAATGAGAAATTTTATTTTTGTAGTGTAGAGATCCTTTTTATGGAGCTGGCTGAGAGATGTATAAAAAAGAAAAAAATAGGTATGTAGAAAAACGGATCAGCTTAAAAGTAAATATTTTTATTAAACTTACAAAAAGCCACAGGACATAATTTAAAAACACTTAAAATTGACAAAAATGGCCATGGCAGACCCATCCTGTTTAGGACGGAAAACTCCCCTTATATCTATTAACTGGAACCCAGACAGACAATACAGTAGGGAAAATAAGTATTTGATACACTGCCGATTTTGCAAGTTATCCCACATACAAAAAATGAAGAGTAATTTTTATCTTAGGTACACTTCAACTGTGACAGATCAAACAAAAAAATACAGACAATCACATTGTATGATTGTTAATTTATATATTTGCATTTTATTGCATGAAATAAGTATTTAATCACTTACCAACCAGCAAGAATTCTGGCTCTCACAGACCTGTTATGTTTTCTTTAAGAAGCTCCTACTCTGCACTCGTTACCTGTATTAATTGCACCTGTTTGAACTTGTCACACTCCAACCTCTCCACCATGGTCAAGACCAAACAGCTGTCTAAGGACACCAGGGACAAAATTGTAGAACTGCACAAAGCTGGGATGGGCTACAGGACAATAGGCAAGCAGCTTGGTGAGAAGGCAACAACTGTTGGTGCAAGTATTAGAAAATGAAAGAAATATAAGATGACTGTCAACCTTACTCGGTTGTGGCTCCATGCAAAATATCTCTCCTCGAGGTGTCAGGATGATTCTGAGAAAGTTCAGGAATCAGCCCAGAACTTCATGGGAGGACCTGGTCATTGACCTGAAGAAAGCTGGGACCACAGTCTCAAATATTACAATTAGTAGTACACTACGCTGTCATGGATTAAAATCCTGCAGCACACGCAAGGTCCCTCAGCTCATGCCCAGGCCTGTTTGTAGTTTGCCAATGACCATCTGGATGATCCAGAGGAGGCATGTGGTCAGATGAAACCAAAATACAACTTTTTGGTGTCAACTCCACTGTTTGAAAGTCTGAGAGTCAGACCGAAACATTACAAATATTGGATTTCAGTTCTTATTAAACTACCTCTACCTTCCTGCATCATATATGTGCAGGAGTCTATTCTTTATTTTGTACATGGAGTAGTATTATATCTGAGACCTTTTAACACAATGATGTATTATACTTTTAACATCCCAGTCACCTTTATAAAGAACATTCATTTCTATACAATAGTTAGCTGTTCGCCCCCCTCCCCCTCCCTCTCAACGTCTGAAGATATGCTGTTATAAATCTTGCAAAATCACCAAGCATGTCTGCTAATCTTGACTCCTTGCTCTTGCTGTCTTGACATGTGGGCTCGTTCAAATACCCTTATGCTGAGCTTCATAGTTCTATTCATAGCTCTAGTAAAAATACAGTTCTACTATTCACCAGAACTGTCACTCAAGGAGGAGAACCTGCCCCACCAGAATCCAGGAAGTGATGAACCTAAGGAGACTGCATTGCTTTGAGCTACTCAAGACACAACTTGAGAATACCCCATCTTACGATTGTGTGACGCCCTGGCCTATCAGGTCGTCACAGGGTATTGTGCAACCTGCCCTTCTGCACAGTATCCACTCCTCCTTGTTTACGGATCCTGATCCTTTGGTGTTGCTAACAGCTTAGCCAGTCAAAATCCTAGAAACACTTTACACCGAACCCACCAGACGTACCATTGGAGGGGCCTGAAGGGAATAGGGTATGGGGGTTGGTAAGGAGAAAGTGAAAGAGTGAGGAGAAGTGAAACAGGAGTGAGAGGAGGAGGAGGTGGAAGGTGACTCTCTGCGAGGGAGAGGTCACTGTTCTGGAGCAGGGATCCTGAAGCTTATTAGGTGGCAGACGTTGGTCTGGGCCTGGTAGGAGCTGGAACCCCGGTCGCAGAGGATCACGTCAAGGGGCACGATCTGCCGAGGAGGGCAGCTGGCGGCCTTAAGCCATCACCGGGCAGGGGCCAGAGCACGACGGGGTACGTTGACCCTAGGCCAGGAAGTAGCTTCACGCGTCCCGGTAAGTTACCCGACGGGGGTGAAGACTTCAAGATTCACCCCCAACCCACTCCAAAATCGGGGTACTAGTGCATCGATGGGATAGAACTTTCCCAAATACAGTCCAAAGAAATCCTACGCGTGAACCCTGAGAGCAAGCTCACGCCGTTAGCTATATGGGTGAGCAAGACCCAAAATGTTTCAAGCTTTAAAATCCAATTAGAGAGAAGGTGCCACGGAAAAGGCCACAGGCTAACAGCAACACCAAGGGCACGGATCCCAGCGTTCTCCCTCCAGGCTGCAGTGGTGCTCAGACTTTTGGTTTACAAGCTGTCGGTGTCATTATTTCTGGACTGAGTAAGTACACTGAAAGCCCCTTTTCCTCCACCCCACGGCACCCCAAACACAATCTCCCCAACGGGCCCCGGGGCACCAACCCCCTACCCACGGAGGGGTTAACACCTTGCTGCTATACCACCGCAACCAGGCTCCCCCACCAACAGCAGCGGTGGTACACCATCTTACCATGCACCGTGGGTGGCGTCACGAACTTTCCAAATCCCCTGAACATAACTATTCCCCCCATTCCTTTTTAATTTGAGTGTTTGCGTGGACCCCCCCCGGGTCCAGAGACCCCTCGAGCCACCGCGGTTCCGGATCCGAGCGCTCGGCCGTTGGCACGGGGGCGGTACAATTGTACTGTACATACAGAACTTTGGTCAGCTAGTCAAAGTAGGCCAGTAAACGAGTGCCGCTCAACTAGCTGATTCACGGCCGTTTATCCAGTCTTTGGAAATAAGGGAAGACATTATATAATACTTTCTGCATTTGGTTAAAGTGATGAAACCATTTAAAGCTTTGTAAAGGTAGTCATCATATTTAATGCTCTTTTCAATTTGTCAAAAGTTAAATTGAAGCCATATTCCCAGTGCAAAGTTGATGGTAATTGGTCATTTTGACCAATTATGGAGGGTTTGATGCCAATAAGTTTTTGATGGCTGTAACTACCTTGTTTTATGGGAATGTAAGGGTATGTGCGCACGTTGCTTTTTACCTGCTTTTTACCTGCTTTTTTGCTGCTTTTTCTTCTGCGCTGTTTAATGCCAAAATGGATGTGTTCTTCTATTCAAGCAAAGTCTATGGGAATTTGGGTTTCTTGTTCACACTATGTTGTTCAAAATGCTGCCTTTTTGTGGCAGAACTTTGGTCAAAAACTCAGCTTTGCAGTGCAAAACCCAAATGGCAAAAACAATTGACATGTTGCTTCTTTGAAAAGCTGAGTTTTTGACCAAAGTTCTGCCTCAAAAAGGCAGCATTTTGAACAACATAGTGTGAACAAGAAACCCAAATTCCCATAGACTTTGCTTGAATAGAAGAACACATCCATTTTGGCATTAAACAGCGCAGAAGAAAAAGCAGCAAAAAAGCAGGTAAAAAGCAGGTAAAAAGCAACGTGCGCACATACCCTAATAGAGTTTCTGTCATACTTCTGCTGCTTTTTTAAGTAAATTGACTTATTTTGTACTGTATGTATGTTCCTTGAATGTATCACTGCATAGCAATAAGTAGCATGCTATATATCCTTTACGTTACTGTCATAGTGATAAAAAGAAAAACATATTTTACAGATTTTTTTCTGAACAGTTTACAATTTTTGTCACTTCCTTTTGTAAAACTTACCATATTTTTTTGGCTTATAAGACGCACTTTTCCTCCCAAAAATTTGGGAGGAAAATGAGGGGTGCGTCTTAAAATTTAGCTTACTGGGAGGTGGAGAATGGGAGCTGTGCTGCCTGTGGTGCGGGCTGCAATGTGGGCTGTGCTGGGGAGTGTTCTGGCTGTGGTGGGGGCTGTTTGTGCCAGCGACTGTCTGTGCCGCTGGCTGGCTGTGTGGGTGGCTGTCTGGTTGTGCGGGCAGCCGTCTGGCTGTGCAGGTGGCTTGCTGCGGTGGCTGTGTGAAGCAGGGCAGGGAAGCAGGTGTCCCAGATGCCCTGGCTTAAAATAATGGTGCCCAGAGTCGGCACATGTGCAGATAGAGCTCTCGGCTCAAGATCTCATCTGAGCAAGCGCCAACTCTGGCCTATTAATCTCCCAGCAGCACACATAAGGAAAATGGTGCCCGGAGGTGGCGCATGCGCAATTGAGATCTCGGCTTGACATTGAGGCAAGAGCTCAATCTGCGCATTTTGAAGCCCGCACCACCGCCAGAGCATCTGGGAAACTCGCCACACTGCCCTACTCCACAGAGCCAGCACGGACCCCACCGCTGCCAGCACAGCCCCCACCGTAGCACCTGCAGCATAACCCTACTCCAGGACCGCTCGTCTCCTGTGACCCCGCTCCACCACCACTGCTGCCCCCTCTCTGGTAAGACACGACCGGAGTATAAGACGGACCCCCTATTTTTTTATCTCTAAATATGGGATGCGTCTTATAATCCAGTGCGTCTTATAAAACGAATAATACAGTACATATTTGTCATTATGGCAAAACTGCGCCAAAAATTGCTACAGAATTTTCAAACTAATCAACTATTCTATTCCCCAAAAATAAAGTAGGCTTCTTATTATAAAAATCAGAAAGTGACACAATATATACATTATTTTATAATATATACAGAAATATATTAAAAATCGATCATTTAAACAAATTAGCCATAACATTACCATTATCTTTTTAATATTATGTAGTTGTCCTGTGATTTCTGCCTGTAGAAGGGACGTTCAGTGTAGATTTGTGAGGAGTATGGCTGTAGACCATGCCATTGAATCATTGAATTGCTTTGGTCACCACTCTTTGAAGATTCCTAGGCATAATTGTAGCCCGTTGAAACACTCGTATACCTGGTGGCGGACACAGACAGAAGAGGGCCCCAATGCAAGAACAAAATACAGTCCCTGTGAGAAGTTCTGTCGCTTATCCATGTTATGTAAATAAAAGCTTATAACCTGAATTTAAATTCATCCACTGGTTTTATAAATTACTCTTTTGAAAGCAGAAACCCTCCCAAATTTGGTTTAGGTTATGAAAATAAAGTTGCTGCAAAGCTGAAATATTGATCATTGAAAAACAAATTTGATTAAAAGTGGTTGTCTGGATAGGTGTTACTGTGCCGCCCCCGTGGAAGCAGCTGAGCTGCTCGGATCCGCGTTCGCTGTGGCTTGAGGGTCTCCGGACCCGGGGGTCGTGTGGCCACTCAAATGGAAGGGGGTATTTACAGGGGAGTTGATATGTAGTTCGTGATGCCACCCGTAGTGTACGGTAGTTTGGGGAGTACCGCCGCTGCCGCTGGGAGTACCCGGGGTGATGAAGTGGGGCAGAAAGGTGTCGTAGCCCTGCATGAGTAGAGGGGATGCCCCGGGACTCGGTGTAGGGGGTGCCGTGGGGTGCAGGGGTCACTCTCATACTCACTCAGTCCATAAGCAGACACTGACAACCGGGTAAACCAAGTCTCTGGGTACCGCTGCCGCTGAGGGGAGCTTGTCCGGGTCCCGTCCCCAATAGTGTTGCCTGGTGATCCGTGACCTGCCTCCTGGCACTTAGTTTGACTTCAACTTGGAGGCCCAGTAGTATGGAACTAGCCGGGCCCCGCTCCCTACTATGGCTAAGTACGGGAGCTTGCTCTCAGGGCTCACGCTTGGGATTTTCTGAACCATTTTGGATTGGAAAGTCCTATCCCCCTCGTTGCGCTAATGCCCTGATTCTGCAGCGGGTGGGAACAGATCATAAAGGCTCTGTTCTCCCCAGGTGAATTGTCGGGTTGCCTGAAGCTACTCCCCGACCTAGGGTCCGTGTACCCCGCCGTGCCTTCGGCCCCGGACCGGTGACAGTGCTAGGCTGCCGGCTGTTCTCCTCGACAGGTCCGAGCACCTTGCCACAATCCCCTGCGACCAGGGGTCATACTCCTCTAGGTCCAAACCACCGTCTGCAACCTAGATAGTTCCTTCAGGAGTCACCGCTCCCGACTTCCTCTGAGCTCCTCATAGCTCGAGGGCTACTTCCCAACCACTCTCTTTCAACTCTCTGACTGACTCTCTACACTCCTCACTTCCCCTCCCTGACCCCCAGGGTGGGCGATGCTATTCCACTGAAGCCGTCCATTGGTGTGTCTGGTGGGTGTGGTGCAGGGTGTACCGTATTTTTCGGACTATAAGACGCACCGGACTATAAGACGCACCCTGGTTTTAGAGGAGGAAAATAGGAAAAAAAAACTTTAAGCAAATAAATGTGGTCATGACACACTGTTATGGGGCGAGGATCTGTTGCTGACACTATTATGGGGGTAATGTCCCCAAATTCTCTACTAAGGTACCCCATCCTGGTAATGATCCTCCTGCCTTGTATATGATCCTCCTGCCTTGTATATGCTCATATACTCCCATCCTGTTCATATACCCAATCCTGTTCATATACCCCCATCCTATCGATATACCCCCCATCCTATCGATATACCCCCCATCCATCCTGCTCATATTCCCCCATCCATCCTGCTCATATCCTCCCATCCTGTTCATATACCCCATCCTGTTTATATACCCCCATCCTGTTCATATACCCCATCCTGTTCATATACCCCCATCGATATACCCCCCATCCTATCGATATACCCCCCATCCATCCTGCTCATATTCCCCCATCCATCCTGCTCATATACTCCCTTCCTGTTCATATACCCCATCCTGTTCATATACCCCCATCCTGTTCATATACCCCCATCCTGTTCATATAACCCCCATCCATCCTGCTCATATACCCCCATCCTGTTCATATACCCCCATCCTGTTCATATACCCCCATCCTGTTCATATACCCCCCTATCCATCCTGCTCATATACTCCCATCCTGCTATATGCCCCCATCGTGCTCATATACCATCCTGGTATATGGCCTGTATCCTATAGCACAGAGAAAAAAAATAAACGTTTATACTCACCTTTTCCTCACTCCCTGCAGCACCAATCATATTCCTCTCTGCGCCACTGACCTGTGTGTGTGGAGCCGTTCCCCTGCAGCATTGCGATGTCTTCCTGTTTGTGCCGATCACCTGATCAGCACAGATCAGCTGACCGGCACAGACAGGAAGACATCGGGTGCTGCAGGGGGACGGCTCCACACACGGGGACGGGTGAGTATACTGATTCTCTGCACCCCGTGCTGATGATGACGCGCGGGGGGCAGTGAATACAGCCGCACATGATCACTCCAGGCTGTAGATGCCAGGGGTGATCATGCGGCCGGCTCTTTACTATGCGCGCGTCCCCGCTCGTCCTCCCACCCACCTGTCAGTCCCGGCTTCTGCGCTGAGAAATGGGCGGGAGGATGGGCGTGCATATGTAATGAGCGGACCCACGTGGTCACAGCAGGCTGCTACAGCCTGCTCGTGCCCCCGATGACCCGCTCCACCGCAGCACCCTCATTCCCGGCCGCAGCCCTATAGTCAGACCATAAGACGCACCCCCAACTTTCCCCCAACATTTGGGGGAAAAAAAGTGCACCTTATGGTCCGAAAAATATGGTATCTAGGATTTGATTTGCTGTTAGAGGCAACACCATTTAGATAGGGACCCAGAACCAAGAGGGAGGCGGAATACTGCACGGAAGGGCAGCTTGTGCAGTTCCCTGTGACGACCTGATAGTCCAGGGGCGTCACATTAGCTTAAAGATTGATGGAGATCAAACCATTTGAACCTGCACAGATCAACAGAACTTGGGCATTTTGATTCCATTTGGAATGTGCAAGGCAAAGCACCATTGTATTTCATTCCACCAGAAAAAGCTGTCCCACTCTATTTTAATGGTAATAAAAATGCTCCATTCTACCAATCACTGTGGGTCCCAACATTTGGCCCCCTAACTAGTCTATAATTTATCACCTCTCTTTTGGATATGTAATAACTTTACATGACAACCTAAGTACAAGGAACCTGTCAGGTGCAATATGCACCAAAACCACGAGCAGTTCTGGGTGCATATTGCTAATTCCTGCCTAACAGTCCCTGTATCTAGTAGCATAGATAAAGGGATCTTTAGAAAAAATATTTCTAAAGATCCTCTATGATATGGTAATGAGAGCGGGGACTAGTCGCAAGGTTGTTAGTTCCTGCGCTCATTACGCCCTCTTAACATGTTAGCACACTCACAGGGGTGTGCTAACATGGTTTTTAATGCCAGCGTCATTGGTGATGTTCCTAACTGTTCATTGTCACCGTATCAGATACTGGGAAGTGTGCATGATCGGAAGTCCCCAGCATTTCCGGTCATGCGTACTAGACCTCTCTGAAGCCAGGACAAATACACTGGGCTTCATAGTGTATATAACTGGAAGTGCAGTGACCTGATCATACACACTGCATGGCATCTGATGCGGTGACAATGCGTGTCACCACTGATGATGACACTGGGCTGGGATTGAGTAGAATGTTAGCACGTTCCTGTGGGTATGCTAACATGTCAAGAGGGCGGAATGAGTGCAGGAACTAACGCCCTTGCGACTAGTCCCAGTGCTCATTAGCATATCATAAAAGATCTTTCTAAAGATCTCTTTATGTATGCTACTAGATGCATGGACAGTTAGGCAGGGATTAGCAATATGCACCCAGAACTGCTCGTGGTTGTGAGTGTATTTTGCACCTGACACAGGTTCCCTTTAAGCTCTCATGTCTCTACAGTAGTAATGCCTGAGGAGTAGCTGATATCTCATAGTCATGCTTGAGCTTGTATGAATGAAGCAAGTTATACAAATTTCCAATAATGGTGATACAAGTAAAATATATCTTTGTACCGTGTTAGCCAGTAGAGATAAAAAAATTGTTTAAAAGAACAGAGAGTCCTCAGTGGTTGATACCTTTTAATGGCTAACTGAAAAGATGGTAATAATTGCAAGCTTTCGAGACTACTCAGGTCTCTTCATCAGGCATGGTATAACACAAAATCTGAAGAGTCACGTATTTATACACAACAGGACTTAGAATAGTGCAGTAAAAAAAAAAAAAAAAAAAAAAAAAAAAAAAAAAAAGGAACAAGTTATAATAACTTGTTCCTTTTTTTTTTTTTTTTTTTTTTTTTTTACTGCACTATTCTAAGTCCTGTTGTGTATAAATACGTGACTCTTCAGATTTTGTGTTATACCATGCCTGATGAAGAGACCTGAGTAGTCTCGAAAGCTTGCAATTATTACCATCTTTTCAGTTAGCCATTAAAGGGTATCAACCACTGAGGACTCTCTGTTCTTTTAAACAATTTTTCAATAATGGTGAGAAATCCATATATAAAAGTTGATTTTTCTGCCCATCCCACCGATGATCCATCTGATTGATGTTTAGATAATATGGAGGCTAAATTAGCATCATGCTCTCTGCCATTTAGGGAATATTTTGACTATAAAAGGGTTTACGTGTTCTCTACTACATTTAGGTGAATGCTACTTGTGACATCCATATGAATGTCTGGACCAAAGGATTCCCAGGCCACATGATGGGAAAATAAGTGTCATTCATACAACTGGGGCACCATTAGGGCAGCCACGAGGAGAAAGTTGTGTTATCATAGTCAAGGTGTGTGCGTTACGGGCAGGTCTCAACTATTCTTATTTGTGGTTCTTCTCCACTTGCATAATAGAATATTATGGACTTCTCTTTAGAAACACCTTTAGAACATTGATATAAACACTTAATGACTGGATAGTCAGCCAGATTGGCATTTCGAAGACTGGGAATAAAGCGTTTCAGAATTTCCAGAAAATCTTTACGCAGCCTTGTATACTGCAACTATTCTCATATCCCCTTTGTCAAAGCTTCTGACTCTTTCACACTTTTTTTTTCTATTTTATCAATATTATTGTAACCTCATGGAGACTTCTAGCTTTGATTGCTGTTCCGTAGAGACCAGATCTGCAATGCAATGGAGATATTACATCATGAAAAGTCAAGACCTCAGGTCCTTCTAAGCACCTTTCGCTTCTATGTTTTGATTTTTTATGTCAATTCCAGTAATTAGGAAGAAGGAAATCCTAATTGCACCTTTACAGAAACATCTGCTGAGGTCATACGTTGCCTACACTCCAAGTACAACACAAAGTTCTGCAGCTGCTCAAGTCTGCCCCGAATGATAAGGTCCTTCAAGTCAGTTCAAATTAGTAACAGGCTGCGGAAATATGATGTCGGCAGTCAGAAGGAAAGCGTTACTTAAACTCAGGGATAGCAAAAAATTTGAAAAATGTTTGATGAAATAGACTTACTTAGCCAAAAACAATTGCTCAGAGGTCTCTTTGCAGACAACGTTACATGGCCTATCACTCAAAGTGATGGAACCCATTTAGCACAAGCAATTTTAATTGTAAGTCGGCCTACGTACCATACAAATGAGGTAGAGCAGACCCCTAAAACAATTACATGGGTAAAGTCATAGATGCTGCTGTGGATAGCGGGAGCTTTTCAGAACATTGTGACCACTTGCTCCTGGGCTAATTAAATAAGAGACTTAGAGGTTTTGTAAAAAGATATGAAAAATGGCTTAACTACTTTTTGGCAGTGGATGAGTCTTTGATCATCGCATTCATCATTACAATGGAGTTGTAAGGTTTCCTAACATATTAATCAACTTTTTCAACTTATTATTGAAATTGTATAATTTAAACTTCGTAAAGAATATACATGGGCATTTTGGATGGAAAGAATGTCATACTAAAAAATAACATTAGACTTTGGTTAAAATTTACTAAGGTCAAAATTTACATCGTAGTAATGTGGCCGATTGAGTACACCATCTGCGAGCCAAACTTCCTACTCTATTTTTCTCTTCTCCGAATCTGCCTCCATCGCCATCTGCTATTCCTTTATAAGTGGATAATGTATAATATTTAGGAGTTAAAAATGTACTTTAGTGAAATAGTAGAATAGACTTGATATCACTAGAGAGGAGCGGACCCGTGGAAGTTCGGGTTTTGCAGGTTCAGCTGGACTTTACATAAAGTTCTGTTCTGGACTGAACTTGACCCGAACCTCAATGGAAGTCACTGATTGAGCAGTTCGGTCTCAGTCCACATATGGCCAGCCATAAACAGACCAATTCTGGGGGAGGGAGGACAGGGTTTTTTTCATTTTTTTTGTACACAATACATCAAATAACGCTGATTTTACCCCCAGTGAGAGCCGTTGAAACACTACAAGTGGCTTGCACTGGGTCGAGCATCAAGTGTACCCGAGCACAACAATACTCGATCGAGCGCTTTACATATGTAAAGCACCCGTACAACGAACTCAAACACAGGTTTTATTGTAAGGTCTGTGTTCAGTATGTGGGAGGCACGAGGCAGGCAGAGGTAGTCGTATGTACAGGGATCACCAGGTCACAGCGCAGCTGCTCAGTAACCACTTGCCGCCCTGTCGCCACACCACTTCAAGAATGACTCCGCAACAGTCCAATTTTCACTCCTTTCTTTCTCAGAGACAATAAATCAGAAACATATTTTCTTCTTTCCAACAAACGAGCTTTACTGTTAACATAGGTACAGTACATCTTCTAGTCACATTACACGACACCATCTCTAGTCCCATCCGGGTTCCCTCTAAACTCCAATTCAGTATTTAAATTAATGTCCGACAGTACTCCTGGCACGTGGGCTCCATTAAACACCGCTAGGCCTCTCATTCTCCCGTCTGACATCACTATAGCATGAACCAATTCAAATAGTTTGTTAAGCCTATCCGTCCCACCCACAGGGATTACTTGCGCGTTGGAAGGGCTACGTGTGACAGCACTCCTCTGATTGTGCTTAGGCCATGACCAAGCCCTACCCTACTCCTGAGGACGCAACTGACTTTCTGTCTTGCAGGGGAATTTTTCGGGTTTTTGATCCAGGAGAAAACGGACGTGTCCCCGACCGATTGGACTATACCCCAGTTCTGGGGACCCAGTAACACAATTTTCTACGTTGAGGATCCCATGTGTCTGCGATCACAGGGGTGATCAATAATTTTAAGTTATATAGATTTAGGCTTCTTCTCTATAACTCCTACTGGGGACTCTCTTACACTTCCTCCCTCATACTGTCCTTTATATATGCTACTCTCCTCCTCTTACTTACTACCTCTTACTCCTAATCTGCATACCCAGGTGCCAGGACTGCTGTCCCTAAGCCACATTGCCACCTGGTGGCCATTCACACAGTACATTTGAATACATTAAATATAACCCTTCAGTGTGCCGGCAACTTCTACAGGGAGGTAGCGTAGCCCTGACCCCCTCTACAAGTATGAACACCAAACTTTAAAGTTCGGGTTTGCTGATCTCTAGCTATCATTGTGCTTTGATAAATTGGGGTGTTAGATTAATAAACCATAATATATGCACAAGCATCTCAATAAATTAGAATATCATCAAAAAGTTAATTTATTTCAGTAATTCAATACAAAAAGTGCAATGCATATATTATATATATAGCCATTACACACAGAGGGATCTATTCCTATATATTATATAGAATCATTACACACAAAGGGATCTATTTCAAGTGTTTATTCCTGTTAATGTTGATGATTATGGCTTACAGCCAATGAAAACCCAAAATTCATTATCTCTGAAAATTAGACTATTATATAGGATCAACTGAAAAAATGATGTTAAACTCAGAAATGTTGGCGCCTACTGAAAAGTATGTACAGTAAATGCCTCAATACTTGGTCAGGGCTCCTTTTGCATGAATTGCTGCATCAATGCGGCATGGCATGGAGGCGATCAGCCTGTGGCACTGCTGAGGTGTTATGGAAGCCCAGGTTGCTTTGATAGCAAGCAAGCAAGCCTTCAGCTTGTCTGCATTGTAGGGTCTGGTGTCTCTCATCGTCCTCTTGACAATACCACATAGATCCTCTATGGGGTTTAGGTCAGGTGAGTTTGCTGGCCAATCAAGCACTGTGATACTGTGGTTAGTAAACTAGGTATTGGTACTTTTAGCAGTGTGGACAAGTACCAAGTCCTACTGGAAAATTAAATTTCCATCTCCAAAAAGCTTTTCGGCAAAGGTAAGCATGAAGTGCTCTAAAATTTCCTGGTGGACGTCTGTGCTGACTTTGGTCTTAATAAAACATAGTTTACCTACACCAGCAGATGACATGGCTCCCCAAACCATCACTGATTGTGGAAACTTCACACTTGACCTCAAGCAGCTTGGATTGTGGTCTCTCCACTCTTCCTCCAGACTCTGGGACCACGATTTCCAATTGAAATGCAAAATGTACTTTCATCTGAAAACAACTCCTTGGACCACTGAGCAACAGTCCATTTCTTTTTCTCCTTGGCCCAGGTAAGATGCTTCTGAAGGTGTCTATTGGTCATGAGTGGCTTGACACAATGAATGTGACAGTTGTAGCCCATATATAGAAAAGAATCTGGCTCACATATGGGTTAGGTGCCTCCGAGAAAAAGAGTCAAATATATAAAGAGTCAGCTCGGGCACTCAAAGAACATAAAAATAGAGAATGTTGATGCTTTTGATTCCAATTTTATTCATGCAAAGGTATATTATATGACGTTTCGGCCATACAATTAGGCCTTTAAAATAAATGATCACACAGGAAACGTATATGAAGCTAGAACGGTGAAATTGAGTTCACATATGTTGGCAAATGGACCTTAGTAATCAACCTTTGCTATTATCTATATGGTACACCTCTTGTGGACACAACGTTCATTAGAGTGCTGTAGCGTATGGCCCACTTTACTATTATCTATGGGATGAGTCTCACATGGACTTCATGTTGATTAAATTGCACAATACGTGTCAAGATCAATATTATGTAATATAAGAATAAGACTCCAAGTCCTTGAAACTTATTCCACTGTCAAGGTCTCCATAGGGTATGAAAGCCCTGTATCTACAGCCCCCCTGTAGAGATCTGGGTGTGCAAGATGCAGTGGTGATTCCGTGGGGATGAAAGGCTGTGTATGGGGTGGGAGCCCGTGAAGTCCAGGTGACCTCTGGAGTTCACGGGCTCCCACCCCATATACAGCCTTTCATCCCCACGGAATCACCACTGCATCTTGCACACCCAGATCTCTACAGGGGGGCTGTAGATACAGGGCTTTCATACCCTATGGAGACCTTGACAGTGGAATATGTTTCAAGGACTTGGAGTCTTATTCTTATATTACATAATATTGATCTTGACACGTATTGTGCAATTTAATCAACACGAAGTCCATGTGAGACTCATCCCATAGATAATAGTAAAGTGGGCCATACGCTACAGCACTCTAATGAACGTTGTGTCCACAAGAGGTGTACCATATAGATAATAGCAAAGGTTGATTACTAAGGTCCATTTGCCAACACATGTGAACTCAATTTCACCATTCTAGCTTCATATACGTTTCCTGTGTGATCATTTATTTGATAAAGGCCTAATTGTATGGCCGAAACGTCATATAATATACCTTTGCATGAATGAAATTGGAATCAAAAGTATCAACATTCTCTATTTTTATGTTCTTTGAGTGCCCGAGCTGAATCTTTATATAGTTGTAGCTCATGTCCTGGATGTCTGTGTGTGGTGGCTCTTGAAGCACTGACACAGTGCGGTATGATGTGGTAGTGATGCAATTTTTTTATCAGGAGGTGTAGAATGGGTGCAGGAATATGGTGTAAAAATGTCAGCACCAAATCTGCATCTCTTGGCAAAAAAAAGTGGTTTTCTGCCAGACATGCAAGTGAGTTCACTGAGTTTAATGAGGCCATCTGAGGTTCTCTGAGGTCAGGTTACCTGTGGTCACAGGTGGAGGTTCCTGGGAACCTCCAGCAACTCCCCTGAGTGACGTCAAAGCTAATCGCTGTGGCTCATTCATTCTCTGCCAGAAGCTGACAATGGGAAGTCATGTTCCATAATCACGCACTTTCAGTTCATATGTAGCAGAGCTGGAATCGTTGTGGGTCCACGTGTGGATTATGACGGACTTACAGGGGTGTTTTGGGGTTAATAAAGTGGTGAAAGAGGGTGTGTTTTTTGAATTTTATTTCAAATAAAAGATTTTTTCAGTGATTGTGCTAATTTACCGTGACTTACAGACTAGTAATGGGGGGTTCTCCCTCCTCATTATTAATCTAGGGCTTAGTGGCAGCTGTTAGCTGTTATTAACCCCTTATTACCCCAATTGCCACCACACCATGGCAATCCGGTAAAGTAAGTTCTACGACAATTCTGGGCAGCTGCAGGCTGCTATTTTTAGCCTGGGTGACAGCCCAATAAGCGTTAGTCTCCCCAGCCTGAGAATACCAGCCCCCAGCTGTCGGGCTTTATCTTGGCTGGGTATCAAAATTTGGGGGACTGCACATCATTTTTTAAAATTATTTATTTAAATAATCAAAGGAAAAAAAAAAAGACGCATGCAGGGCCGTATTTGGGTTTTTTGCTGCCCTAGGCACTGTCAGTGGTGGCGCCCCCTTCTGATCAGTCAGATTAAGGGTATGTGCACACAGCATTTTGTTTTCAGATAGATCCGCGCTGTAACCCGCCCAAAAACCCCAAACTCTAAATATTAAAAGAAATGAACTCATACACTGCAATGTAAACGATTTGCTGTCCATATGTTCAGTCTTTGGAGGTTTTTTAAGCGCGTCAGGTTTCCTCAGACATGAAGCGGCTGACAGTGACCGGTCCATTATATGCCGCCTGCTGCTTGGATGCCGCTTACTACTTCATTTAAAAAAATAAGTAAAATCCAGTAGCTAAAAGATGTTGGAAAAAACAACCAAGAAGCAACAGCAAAAAAAAAAAATATATATATATTTGCTACAGGATAAAATGATGACTGTCCTGAAGCGTATTCTGTCTGAATAATTCCGGGGGTTCACAGACATCTACAAGACGTGTGCACATTCCCTGATAGAGCCCAGAGCCTTCAGATAGTAGTTAAGACCTCCATACACATTAACCTAAAGTGGTCTAAACCCGCCAATATCGACGGGTTCTGCTGACAGCCCAATGTGTATAGGGGCTCTCAATTCTGATTGTCGGGGGGGGAATAAGGATCCAGCATGTCCGATTACAGAGTGTAGATCCTATTAGGCTAGGTTCGCACACTGCGTCTTTTTGACGCTGCGTTTTTGTGCGTTTTTGGCCGCTAAAAACGCACAAAAACGCACCTGCGTCGAAAAACGCATCAAAAAACACATGCGTTTTTGCCGCGATTTGGTGCGTTTTTGGCTGCGTTTTGCTGCGTTTTTCCAATGCATTGCATGGGGGGAAAACGCAGAAAAACGCAGGAAAGAACTGACATGTCCATTTTTTTTTAAAACTTAAAAACGCAGGTAAAAAAAACAGATGTGTGCGGACAGCAAAAATGAAAACTCATAGACTTTGCTGGGGAAGCAAAATCCTGCAGTTTTGAGGCCAAAAACGCACCCGAAAAACGTGCAAAAACGCTGCGAAAAACGCACTGTGCGCACAATAGCCTTATCCTCTAAATGATAAGCTGCTGCTGGAGATGTCCAGCAGCGGCTCTAATAAAGAACACAGAAACACTTGGCAGAATGAGTGCTCCTGTATATGGGAGAGCTGAGCAAGATAGCTGCCGGCCTAAAAATCAGACTATAGTGTATGGGGGCTTTAGGGGTGCTTCACACATAGCGACAGCGACGTCGCTGTTACGTCACCATTTTCTGTGACGTAACAGCGACCTGGTAAGTCGCTGTTATTGTGGCGCCCCTGACCTGGTCAGGCACCACTGAGTACTGCACCCATGCTGGGGACAGTACAAACAGGTAATCCAGAAGGCTGACCGGGGTGTGGTACACAGGCGCATAGTGATCAGGTCTCACACATGTACCTATGAGAGGACCCCTGGGGATCCCAGGAGGGGGAAAAGCCTTCACCTCCACTGGAATAGTGGAGGGGGCCAAAAGCCTCCATCTCCTCTCAAGGGGTGTGGTAAGAGAGCTTGGTTGCTAGGTGGCGTAGGCAGGCACAAAAGGGAAAAGAGAAGGAGGAGTAAACAGTCTGCAGCAGAGTGTGGAGGAGTGAGGAGCAGGAAAGTGAAGCTCAGACAGGAGCAGCAGTGAAGGTCCCAGATGTGAGCCGGTTCAGAGCAGAGTCCAGGGAGCTCCGAGGAGAGCTGACCCCTTCCCCTGGGCTTCTGTAGTCTGACAGCGTCCGCGCAGTGGCTACCGACGGGGGAGAACGGTCAACTAGGAGTGCTACCCGAAACCCATCTCAGCTAAAGAGAGAGCACAGAGTGGGAAGTAAGGAGACTGCTAGGGAGTACCAGGCCCAAACGGGCGGCAGATCCCGGAGCGGGGATAGATCCACCTTTCCTTGCTAAACCTGCCGGTGTGGGGCCCTCAAAGCCCACACCACAACACCACAAAAGCCGCAGCCACGTAGCCACAGTTAGGGCCCATAGCTCACAGGAGGCAAGCAGCTGGAGTGAGCTGGCCCAGGCCACAAGCAAACGGCAAACGAAGGGGAGTGAGGCTTCAGCAACTTCCCTGGGTGACCCCCATAGGGACTAAAAGTCGGGGTCACCCCAAACCACCAAGGGCTAAGGAAGGCGAGTTGGTAGTCACCATCAGAAGTCAGCCTGAAGGATACCTGGTTCCCACCTGGTTCATCCCAGCTACGCCCGGGTTACTCACCCTGCTACCTGAAGTGAGTAAAAACCCTGAAAGACATTCTGCCTGTGTGGAGTTATTCTGCGCCTTGTGGTTCTACGCACCTACACAGGGCCCTGGGGCTTGCCTCACTCTCAGGAGGCTATTCCAACTAACTGCACTCACCATCAGCCCCAGGCGTCCCTCAACCTGCAGTGGCGGTCCCTACTGGCCGCAATACTGAGAGTGGCGTCACGACAAGAAGAAGATCTCCTACCTGTGACCAGATCCAGCTGAGTGGAGTCCCTGAAGGTAATGCACCGACACTACACCTGTGGGGCTTCACATTATGATCGCTGCTTAGCTGTCAAACACAGCGACGCAGCAGCGATCATAACATCACTACATGTGCAGAGAGCAGGGAGCCGCGCACACTGCTTAGCGCTGGCTCCTTGCTCTCCTAGCTACAGTACACATCGGGTTAATTAAGATAAAACTTTTTATGTGCACTATAGCGTTTATTATCGCTAATTATTGACCATGGGATATACAGATACTTAGGCAAATTTAAAGACTTCTGTTTCTCCTTATTTCTGCAGCACACCAAGCAGTCCTGAAATGATAACTACTGCTGATTAAACAGTGATTTTATCAAAACTACACTAAGCAGCCCAGTAAGTGACAACACTGGAATCAGGATCTCTGCCCCTACATTATGCTGCTCTCAAATTAGGTGGCAAAAACCTTGTGAGACTCATAATTCTCCTCACTAAAGAGTAAGCACCCTAAGTAAGCCCAAGGCTGTGCCCAAGAATAAGTAATTGCCCATCACTGAGCTCACAGCACAAAGAATGACCTCACACCGCGTCACTTACAGTATACAGCCTCCACATTCTCTCCTGTAACATTTCCACTACACTGCCCCCTCAAATGAAAACCCCCACTGTCCTCCCCACTGAATTATACCCTCCAGACCTTCCTCACTTATGAACTATGACCTCCACTGTCCCCACCTCTCCATGCAGCCCCCACTTCACTGTCCCCCTCATGCTGTCCCCACTCTATAATGAGCCTTATGCTTCGCATTCTGTATACCCAGCCCTTCCAGGCTCCTAACTGAGCACTCCCCATGCTGCCCCGTCTCCATATCAAGCCCCCTCCATACCAAGCCCACCATAGTTCCCCTTCCATACCGAGCACCCCCATGCTTCCCCATTCTCCATACCATGCCTCCCCCCATGCTACCCCATTCTCCATACCATGCCCCCCCCATGCTTCCCCATTCTCCATACCATGCCTCCCCCCATGCTATCCCATTCTCCATACCATGCCTCCCCCCATGCTACCCCATTCTCCATACCATGCCTCCCCCCATGCTACCCCATTCTCCATACCATGCCTCCCCCCATGCTACCCCATTCTCCATACCATGCCTCCCCCCATGCTACCCCATTCTCCATACCATGCCTCCCCCCATGCTACCCCATTCTCCATACCATGCCTCCCCCCATGCTACCCCATTCTCCATACCATGCCTCCCCCCATGCTACCCCATTCTCCATACCATGCCTCCCCCCATGCTACCCCATTCTCCATACCATGCCTCCCCCCATGCTACCCCATTCTCCATACCATGCCTCCCCCCATGCTACCCCATTCCCCATACCATGCCTCCCATTCTCCATACTGCAACTCCCATTCGCTATACTGTCCACCACCCTCATTTTCCCTCGCCCCCCCCATTTTCCCATTCTGCTCCATCCCCCATGCTGCGCACCCCCATCATGCTCCATCCTCCATGTTGCACACCCACATCATGCTCCATCCTCCACGTTGTGCCCCCACATCATGCTCCATCCTCCACGTTGTGCCCCCACATCATGCTCCATCCTCCACGTTGTGCCCCCACATCATGCTCCATCCTCCACGTTGTGCCCCCACATCATGCTCCATCCTCCACGTTGTGCCCCCACATCATGCTCCATCCTCCACGTTGTGCCCCCACATCATGCTTCATCCCCCCCCATCCTCCATGTTGTGCCCCCACATCATGCTTCATCCCCCCCATCCTCCATGTTGTGCCCCCACATCATGCTTCATCCCCCCCCCCATCCTCCATGTTGCGGCCCCCACATCATGCTTCATCCCCCCCATCCTCCATGTTGCGCCCCCCACATCATGCTTCATCCCCCCATCCTCCTTCATCCCCCCCATCCTCCTTCATCCCCCCCATCCTCCTTCATCCCCCCCATCCTCCTTCATCCCCCCCCATCCTCCTTCATCCCCCCCATCCTCCTTCATTCCTCCCCCATCCTCCTTCATCCCCCCCATCCTCCTTCATCCCCCCCATCCTCCTTCATCACCCCCCCATCCTCCTTCATCCCCCCCATCCTCCTTCATCCCCCCCATCCTCCTTCATCCCCCCCATCCTCCTTCATCCCCCCCATCCTCCATGTTGCGCCCCCATATGTTCCATCTCCCCCCATCCTCCATGTTGCGCCCCCATATCATGTTCCATCCCCCCATCCTCCATGTTGCGCCCCCATATCATGTTCCATCCTCCATGTTGCGCCCCCATATCATATTCCATCCCCCCCATCCTCCATGTTGCGCCCCCATATCATGTTCCATCCTCCATGTTGCGCCCCCATATCATATTCCATCCCCCCCATCCTCCATGTTGCGCCCCCATATCATGTTCCATCCTCCATGTTGCGCCCCCATATCATGTTCCATCCTCCCCCATCCTCCATGTTGCGCCCCCATATCATGTTCCATCCTCCCCATCCTCCATGTTGCGCCCCCATATCATGTTCCATCCCCCCATCCTCCATGTTGCGCCCCCATATCATGTTCCATCCCCCCCATCCTCCATGTTGCGCCCCCATATCATGTTCCATCCCCCCCATCCTCCATGTTGCGCCCCCATATCATGTTCCATCCTCCATGTTGCGCCCCCATATCATATTCCATCCCCCCCATCCTCCATGTTGCGCCCCCATATCATGCTCCATCCTCCATGTTGCGCCCCCATATCATGTTCCATCCCCCCCATCCTCCATGTTGCGCCCCCATATCATGTTCCATCCTCCATGTTGCGCCCCCATATCATGTTCCATCCCCCCCCATCCTCCATGTTGCGCCCCCATATCATGTTCCATCCCCCCCATCCTCCATGTTGCGCCCCCATATCATGTTCCATCCCCCCATCCTCCATGTTGCGCCCCCATATCATGTTCCATCCCCCCATCCTCCATGTTGCGCCCCCATATCATGTTCCATGCCCCCATCCTCCATGTTGCGCCCCCACATCCTCCATGTTGCGCCCCCACATCCTGCGGCATCCCCCCCAGCCTCCATGTTGCGCCCCCACATCATGCTGCATCCCCCCCATCCTCCATGTTGCACCCCCACATCATGCTGCATCCTCCATGTTGCGCCCCCATATCATGTTCCATTCCCCCATCCTCCATGTTGCGCCCCCATATCATGTTCCATCCCCCCCATCCTCCATGTTGCGCCCCCACATCATGCGGCATCCCTTCCCAGCCTCCATGTTGCGCCCCCACATCATGCTGCATCCCCCCCCATCCTCCATGTTGCGCCCCCACATCATGTTCCATCCCCCCATCCTCCATGTTGTGCCCCCATATGTTCCATCCCCCCCCATCCTCCATGTTGTGCCCCCATATCATGTTCCATCCTCCCCATCCTCCATGTTGCGCCCCCATATCATGTTCCATCCCCCCATCCTCCATGTTGCGCCCCCCCGGGTTGCTTGTTCGGCGCTGTCTTCGGCTGTAAAGCGCTTACCTGCTCCAGGCTGCATCTTCCGTTCTCCACGGTGGCGGTGGCGGTGGCGGTGGCATCTGACATCTTGCTCGGCGGCGGTTCCATCTCCGGCGGCGGCTCCCGTCCTCCTCTGCGCGGCGCTGCCTCATGCTCCTGTGACCTCTGCACAGTGAGCGCACGGTAGCACGTCGGGGCGGGGAGCTGATTCCAGCTCCTCTGACCCCGGAAGTAAGTGCCGGCACGCTCACAGTTTCATTTATAGTCGCGTGTTATAGACGCGACTATAAATGACTGCGGCGCCCCCTCCCTCCTCCAAAAAGGCGCCGGATTTAATAAAGAGTTTGGAGGAGGGAGGAAGATTTAAAAAAAAAAAAGTTTTGGTCTGGGCGCCGCCCCCTTGGAAGGCGCCGCCCTAGGCACGTGCCCTCAAGTGCCTAATGGCAAATACGGCCCTGGACGCATGCGGTTCCTCCTATTTTGATACATAGCCAAGATAAGCACACTGCTGGGGGTTGCAGCCTGTAGCCCTATGCTTTATCTATGCTGGGTATCATAATATGGGGGGATACTACAACACTTTGTTAATTTATTAATTTTTACTGTTTGAAATAAACCCGCAGACAAGCGCCTATGATTGGTTGCAGACAGATACTGTCATGCAAGTTTGGGGCGTGTCTGACTACAACCAATCACAGATGCTGGTGGGCGGGGAGAGCAGTGCATATATAATGAAGGCTGAAGTGAATGTGCGGACTGAAAGCCTTTCTTCGACAGGGCCTCAGTAAGTAAAGCCAGCTTGCTCCAATCCCCCTATCCTTTCTACCAACATTTTTAATCACCGGTCCCCGTAGACTTATATGGGGACCGGCATCCGGATTTTAAAAATCAGGTAATGGGGGACACGCTGTTAGTCAACTCATCACAAGTCTTAAATATTATGGCAAATTAAAAAATCTGCTTACTATAATTGTTGCTAAAAATCAGAACACAGAATCAGAGAAGTGAGAAATAGACACATTTCTAATCATATTTTAGGGTAATTAGACCAAGGTAAAAGGAATAATAAATCTTCACAAAAGGCAGTTTAAATGTCACAGCGATAAAAACCACATTCCACAACATGGGCCATGTACCGTGCATGTGTAATCATTACAGGATATGTCGAAAAACTGAATGTTACTCGTAACTTCATAAAATGTTTCCTATTATAGTCAAACATGTAAACTATTCTGTCTGGATTCTGTTACCGAACTGCGTGGATTAACATTTACTGTGCGAGTCTCATCTATTAGAAATAATGACAACAGACAGTGGAAGTTGAGTAGTAGCAAAAAATTGGGGTTTTGGCAATTTTTCAAAGTTCAGAAAAAGTAAAAAGTGAGGGTCAGTGTAGATATTATTTTCAATATTAATAATAATCGTGATAATAATCATCGGTCATATGCTTTGTCTCATTTAATAACATGGGTCAGTGTGATAAGCAGAAAAAAATATTCCAAATAAAATAAAATACCAAATAAAATGAAATCCTGCAACTGTTTTTAGGTTGGTTTTTTTTTAGATCAGTTTATTTTACCATAAAACTGACGTGGCTTTATGATTTTTCAGGTAAGTATGATTATGGAGATACCAATCTTGTATAGTTTTTGTTTTATTTAGGTGGGGAAGAAAAATTCTGATTTTTTTTTTTTAAATATCTTGCTCGTGTCACAACCTTCCGAGAGGTGTAACATTTTACATTTTTGGATCTAAGGCTAGTTTTTTTTTTTATTAAAAATTAATATTATTTTGAGGTATATATATGTGTAGCTGGTACCTGAGCCCTAGTAATGTATATAATGGTATTGTCTTGTGTTTTATGTTTGAATGATCAAGCAATGCGAATTTATGTATAAATTATATGCAGTATTTAAAGGGGTTTTACATGAAGCAGATTTTATGAGGTATCTCAGGATAAGAAATGTTGACACCTTGTGGCTATGTTGGGTAATGGAAATGCAGGACACCATAGTAAGGGTAGTTTAAAAAAGATAGCGTTAACGGAAATGAGAGGAAGGGAAAAAGTATCAAAAGCGACCATATTGGGATCAAGTGGCAGGGTGAGTTGGGACAGGAACAGGACAGAACATGGGCCTAGGTGCAAGGGACAGTCCCAGAACCCGAGGTCACCTCTAGAGGTCCGGAGCCTATGGCTCACCCCAGCGGGCTCGGTCAAGCCATCCGGTGATGCAGCAGACAAGGAGTGAGAAGAGTGACAAGGATACAGTCCCAGAGTACCAAGGACTATGTCAGAATGGGGAGGTAAACTGACAGCGAATACTAGGCGGTGGCCACTATACCCGAATTGGGAGGCTTAGGTAAGAGAAAGAGTATTCCCTTAGGTAGGGTGAAAGGATGTTGGTTACCATGTCTGCCATGAAGGTGTTAAAAAAAAAGTGAAAACCCTGTTGTGACTTGATTTCTTCACTGCAATCTCTGCATTGGAGAGCAGAAAGGTGAATGGAGTCCCAGGAAAGCAAATGAGTGCCAAGCACCACACACAGTTGTATCTACACACAGGGATCCAGAGAGGCCCGGCGCTGCCTTCCTACACATGTTTTGATCTCCTGCCATTACATTTTCTTCTGTTGTTGAAGCAGCCGAAAAACTGCAATTCTAGTGTTTTTATTTTCTCTCTACCTATACTGTTTATCAGATACATTTATTTTATGTGTGTATATATACAGGATGTCCACCCATATCCTGTCCATTGCCATTTTACTTGAGAACGGCGGCAGCTATAGGCATAGAAGTGGTGTCTAGGTATAGTAAAGTAGCCATGCGCTGCGCAATGAAACCACCTATAGCGCCACCTGGTGGAAAACAACGGAATTAACATTTTTATCTCGAAAACGGAACGAGATAGAGAAGAAAAGTGAATTAAAAAAAAAAATTGTAGGGCATCATCAATTCAATACAAATTGACATCTTACATACAGAAATGCTATGATCTGAAACCCATGACCCCCCCAAAACATTGAATGCTGGTCACGCATATGGCGCTCATTTCAAAGTGGCCACCGTCAGATGCAATGCACATCTGGACTCTGGACAGCATACTGTATCTTAATATGGTAGGTGACACGTTTGCACAAGCATCTGTAATACCTTGTCTTAAGTCCTGCAATGTTGGTGGAGGGGTGGCATACACCTGCTGTAGCTGCCGCCGTTCTCAAGTTAATGGCGGTGGACAGGATATGGGTGGACACACTGTATATATATATATTTCAGACTTTTTAAAACATGTTTTACTACTTTGTACTGCATTTAATAGTCCCCTTAGAGGACTGCAATAGTCTGATCACTTGTTCTGTATACAGCGATGCTACTGCACAGCTGTATATAGAAGAAACCACGGGATTATTTTTACCGGAGTATTGAGGTACTGAGAGATAGGGGTCATCCGCCGATCCCTGGCTGACATGGCAACTCATCGACGTCCTAAAATAGAACTGCGTGCACACCGATGAGGGCTCAGAACATCGTGCACCCTTGCCAGAGTGAGTTAAATTTCACTATCAGAGATTGCCAGTGGCATTTAAAGGGAACCTGTAACCAGATTTGTCCCCAATAAGCTGCGGCTACCACCAGTGGGCTCTTATATATGTGATGCCCTGGCACTGCCAGGTGTCACACACCAAGTAGACCCCCACATTACACTTTTCCTCACAGGGTTACACCAAGCTGACAAAACCCTAGTCACCCCCCCCCAGGGTAGGAAAGGCAAACCAATTGGCAGGACCAGGCGAAAGGAAAACGCCCACCTAGGGGTTTAGAGAATCCGGGGTGGGAAAAGTAGTAGTGGAGTTCTGAGTTGAGTTGAGTTCAGTGGAGGAGAGGAGAAAGTGAGTGGAGTTGAAGTGGAAGCAAGAGAGGAAAGGCATTGGGGTTGGAGCCCCAACGTGCTGGCTAGGTGGCAGACGGTGGTCCGTGTCTGTCAGGAGACGGGAAGACGGTTGCTGGAGATCCGAGGTGGACTGGGACAGCCGCTACCGACACCAGAGAACCGACCCGGAAACCGTGCACAGAGGGGGTACTTGGACTCTGAAGCAAGGACCGGAACCACCGGCTTTGTGAATTCACCAGTTGAGGACAGGATTATAGGTCCTGTCCCACCAAAAGTCCCAAAAGAGCAGACCAGCAGCCCACCGCGTGGGATAGGGAATCCGCCAGGGCCCCTTTAGATCCCACGGGTCAGTGTCTGCAAGCAAGGCTCCCACCCATATTCTGGGAGCGGACTCCCGTGTTCTATACTGAGGAGTCCAAAGAGAACTAAAAACCGTGCAGAGGACCATCACCCCGAGTGAGGGACCAGAATACACCCGGCCACGGCGGCCGTCCACTGGCACCTTGGTTTACCACAGGACTTGTGTGATTTCTTAGACTGAGTACACTAACATTCCCCGGTCCGACCTGGCGCGCTGGCCCCTGCAGCTACCATCCTCCGCACAGAGACACTTGGCCCCGGGGCATCCATCTCTACCCACAGAGGGGTTAATATCCAGCTGCTATCCCATCGCCCCCGGGTGCTCCCCAACAGCAGCGGTGGTGCTACATCTCACCACACACTGTGGGTGGCGTCACTAAGAGCTTATAGCAATTCCCCGTACATATACGTCCCCTTTCATTTGAAGTGTCCGCGCGACCCCCGGGTCCGGAAAATCCCTCGAGCCACACTGCGGATCCAGATCCGAGCAGCCCGACTGCTGGCGTGGGGATGGCACATATACAGCATTCTAACATGCTGTATATAAATGCCCAAGCTGCTGTGTAGAACATAAAAATAATTTTTTAATACTCACCTAAAGGGCGGTGCGGTGCAGACTGGTCAGAGGGGTGTCTCCGTTCTTCGGGTCCAGTGCCTCCTCTTTCGGCCATCTTTGTCCTCCTTCTTCTGAAGCCTGAGTGCATCACACATCCTACGTCATGCACACAGGCCACTATTGAGGTCCTGCACAGGTGCCCCTTAGGTAAGTATTATAATGTGAATTTTACATTCTACACAGTGGCCTGGGCTCTTATATACAGCATGTTCAATTAAAATTAAAAAATGGTGACCGTAAGCAGACAATGATTAACTTGTGTGCAATTAAGCTGATCCCAATTTTGGAAATTCCAAGAATTGTGAAAATGCATCCAAGATGCAGCGTTATATAGTAAGGGAGCAGCTGAAACAGAAAACATATTCAGTTAACCGCCCATAGTGTCTGCAAGAAAACTCTGCCATCTGCTGGCCAAAAGTAATAAGAGCAGAAGATATAACCAGTAGACAGGAACTAAACAGTAATATGTGTGTTTCCTTGAGGGAAGAGTTTAGAGGCGTTAGTTCCAGAATCTTGTTTCAGGAAGGTCATGTGGCAGTGAAGTGGGCATATAGCCCCATCATCACAAGAGGGTCCTAGAGTGGTCAGAACCCAAAGAAGACATCATAGGTAAAGATGGTTGACCTCGGGGAGACCCTGGGAAAATATTCTTGTCAGCATTGAGAAACATGTGATGGTGTCTCTGCGGCATTCTTGTTTTGCATATTTCCCCAAGGGGCCTTGTTCTAGTGTCACTGCATTGAGAAACACGTGTTGGATGTTGATCTCCCCGAGGTCAACCATCTTTACCTCTGTAGTCTGCTACTAGGCATTGCTCCCACTACCCAGTTTCCTACTCCACACTGATGAGGGGCAAATACCCCGAAACAGCTGTCTGTGGATGGATACCATGTTTTCGTATAGGCGGTTTCTCTGACTGGAGACTGCCCTTCCCGCGGTAGTTCCTTCCTGGTGAAAGACCTGGCTAGTTTTCCTGTCAGCGTTGAGAAACATGTGATGGTGTCTCCGCGGCATTCTTGTTTTGCATATTTTTCCAGGGGGCCTTGTTCTTGTGTCACTGCGTTGAGAAACACGTGATGGTGTCTCCGCGGTGTTGGATGTTGATGTCCCCGAGGTCAACCATCTTTACCTATGCAGTCTTCTACTAGGCAATGCTCCCACTAGTCAGTTTCCTATTCCACACTGATGAGGGGCAAATACCCCGAAACAGCTGTCTGTGGATGGATACTATATTTTGGTATAGGCAAGTTCCTTGACTGGAGACTGCCCTTCCCATGGTTGTTCCTTCCCGGTGAAAGACCTGGCTAGTTTTCTTGTCAGCGTTGAGAAACATGTGATGGTGTCTCCACGGCATTCTTGTTTTGCAGAACCCAAAGAAGGTCTGAGTTGAGAGGAAGATCTGTGACCTGACCTGAGAGGACAAACGGTGACCTAAGCTAAGTAGAAGACTGTGACCTGTGCGAGTAGAAAACCATGACCTGCTGTTAGTAGGAGACCATGATATGCACAGAGATACGGTATGAGTGGGGATTTAAACTATGCTTCAGAACACAAAGGCGGCCAACCAGTAGAGGATGTGCAGAGCTCCCCCAGTTTAGACTTGCAGCCTAGCAATTAGCGTCTCCAACCCTGCTAGGTCCTGTAAACTATATAATGTTGTTTAGATAAGTAGACGTCAACAACAAAGAGAGTGACACTGATGTTTCCATACTAGAAGGATCTTCTTTACGATAACGCCAACGGTGACTGGTTAGGGGCACTTTGCACACTACGACATCGCAAGCCGATGCTTGCGATGCCGAGTGCAATAGTCCCCGCCCCCGTCGAACATACGATATTGTGTTATAGCTGCCGTAGCGAACATTATCGCTACGGCAGCTTCACACGGACTTACCTACCCTGCGACGTCGCTCTGGCCGGCAAACCGCCTCCTTACTAAGGGGGCAGGTCGTGGGGCGTCACAGCGACGTCACACGGTAGGCGGCCAATAGAAGCGGAGGGTCGGAGATGAGCGGGACATAAACATCCCGCCCACCTCCTTCCATCCGCATAGCCGGCGTGAGCTGCAGGATGCAGGTAGGAGATGTTCCTCGCTCCTGCGGCTTCACACACAGCGATGTGTGCTGCCGCAGGAGCAAGGAGCAACATCGTAACATCGGTCCTTCCGAAATTATGGAAATGACCGACGCTACACCGATGATACAATTTCGACGCTTTTGCGCTCGTTAATCGTATCACAAACGATTTACACACTCCGATATCGACAGCGACGCCGGATGTGCGTCACTTTCGATTTGACCCCACCAACATCGCAGCTGCGATGTCGTAGTGTGCAAAGTACCCCTTAGGGGTAAGAATAAAACTGTAATAATATTGTGTAAATGTCGCGGGCGGGGAGGAGGGTGTCAGCACACCGCGCTCACCCCTTCTGCTCGGGTCCGGCAGCTGCTCAGTGGTGGCTCGAGCGGTGGGCCGGATCCCGGGGTTTCTCGAGCGGCACTCCTCGCCCGTGAGTGAAAGGGGGGTTGTTTGGGGTGTTGAGATAATGTCCGTGACGCCACCCACGGTTGTGGTGATGTGTAGCACCACCGCTGCTCAATGCGGGGATCCCGGGGATGGTGATGGGGAGCAGCCAGGTGTTGTGTTGCCCCTCCGTGGGTAGGGGTTGGTGATCCCGGGGCCCGGTGATGGCTTGTGAGGTGCAGGGCCTGGTGGGCGCAGGGACGCGGGGGCAGCGCTGTGCCTTGCGGCACTATGGTACTCACTCAGCCTGAGACTTGGACACAGTTTGTACGGTAAACCAACGGCTGGTAGGACGGTCCCACAGACGGCTGCTTTGCTTCCCCGATAGGTGACGGTGATGTCTCTCTTCCCTGCACCTGTATGTACGGATGGTTGCGATGGGTCCCCACCGGTAACCCGCTCCCCGGCTTCAAGCTGGGCCGGAGGAGCACTACACTTTGCCCGCAGGCGCTGGCCCTCAGAGACTGGTGCCCTGGCGGTGGCGGTGCCTCTGTTGTACAGGTTGGACTGTTGCCTTCAATCGGGACTTGGTTGTTGGGGGAATCTACGTCCCCTTCACTGACGGATTCGGCAAATTTGGCGACTCCTAGCCTTGCCGGGGTCCGAGAGGCCCCTGCCCTGGTGCTGACTGTCTTTCGGAACACTGCTCCAGACCACCGGGCACACAGCCAACGGGGTCCTTCCAGGAACTTCCAAACGGTCCCCCTCCGGACAGTCACTGCCGTCGCTGACCTTGCTGTTCTGGCCCTACACAAAGCTGGGCTCTCAGGCTTGCACGCTCTCTGCTCTGTCACCACTTCTTGCTTTCCTCCTTTTCCACTTTCCTTTCCTTCACTTTCACTTCTCTTATCTGCTCCTCACTCAACTCCGTTGTTTACTCTTGCCCTCCCCGGGCTAATCTGCCTGACACTTCCTGCCTCCAGAGTTGTGAGCTCCTTGGTGGGCGGAGCCAACCGCCTGGCCCACCCCCTGGTGTGCATCAACAGACTCCTGGAGGAAGGCAACAAGGATTTCTGATTAGCAGATGTGCCTACCTGGGATGTGGGGTGTGGTGGTGTTGTGACCTGTGTCCCCTGGCTTGCCCAGGGCGACACATTCCCCCTTAGCAAAATGCAGACCGTCCGCGGGCTGCCGTCCTACACCGGTTTTATTTTTCTGTAAAAGGGATAACAGGGTTAAACATAACATAAATACATTTTTAATAACTTCTTCCCAAGACGGGAGGCACATTTACTTTTAACGTTGCAACGGTATACGGTCACGGTTTCCGCTCTCTCCCACCCAAGTAACCTGGCCCTGATGCTGCCCCTAAAACCCAGGCAGCACCCCTTGACCCACAGTCCAGCACACGGTACCCGAGCGGGATCTGTCCTTCCCTTCAGAGGGTAGCCACCGGTTCCTTTGGTGGCTGGGCCCTGGCCTGCTCTGCTCAGGGCCCTCCCTCCAACCTGCCTCTCCGGAGGCGGCATTGCGGAAACGGTAACGGTATCCAACATATTTACAAGCCACTAACGTTTGTGGTTGCCCTGCAGAGTTCACGGGCTTGTCCATGGATAGTTCCCATGCATTTTTAAACGTTAAACGGTCCCCACGGGGACAACGGTGCCGGCTCCAGCCGGTTGCAAATCACACGGTGAATCAGGTGAAAACTCGGATAATCATTTTTCATCATCTTTCAACTTTGGCAAACTTTCAAACTTTTTCAACAGACAGGTGGTCCCAACAGGGACGGTGCTGCGGGCCTCCATTGCCCTACTCCGGTCTTTCAAGCGCTGGGGTTGCCGGCAAGGGGTAGAGGTCTGCGCTCGCTCGGGCCTCCGGGCCCCTCCTGAGTTTAGCGTCCAGCGCAAACCATCCTCGCTCCCCAAAGTGCCGGGTATACTGCACAATATCTCCCGGCATCAGGTTACGGCCGGGATGTTCTTTGGGCAGGTGAGCATGCACGTCCCGCCGGGCTACAAACACCTCGGCCTCCAGGCCCGGCTCATAGATGAACCCGTAGCCCCGGCGGACATCAAACCGCCTCACCTGTCCCTCGTACAGCGGTCCCCGGTCACGGAAGGTCGCTTGCCGGAGATTTTCTTTCTCCCGGATCGCTCTGGCCACCAGCTCGGCCTTCCTCCTCTCCCTCTCGGCGATCTCCAGGCCCAGCGGTACCGGCTCCCTATCCCAGTACGGCGCTGCTGCCAGCGCCGGCGCACGGGTCGGGCCCCGCGGGACATCCAGAACGTTACCCACTGTCAGGAAGGTGGGTGGCGTATCCCGCGGTGTCATGGCCTTGGGCGCTGCCCTGCAGCAACAACCCGGCGCTACCTCAGCCGAGGTGTGGGGGATGGGCCTAGGGGCTTTCCGCTGCTGGGCCTTCGGCCCGGAGCGGGTCATCGGCTCCGGCTCGGGGAGTTTCTCAGGGGATGCCTCCGGTTCGGTCTTCGGAGTCTTCCACGGCAACACTGCGGACTTGCTGCGGGCTCCGGCTACAGGTTGGCCCGCTTGGGCGGGGACGCTGGGTACTGCTACCGGTTGCGGTGGTAGCAGGCCTAGTGGCGGGGTCACAGCCTCCGGGACGGGTGGCGAGGGAGGCAGCGAAGGGAGAGGGCTTGGACCGGGCCCCACAGCCGCGATGACCGGCCCCTCAAGGGCGTCGGGACGTGGGTCACTCACCCTCCCTTTCTCCGCTTCCTCCTCGCGTCTCCGCACGGTGGTTACAACGTCCGCCATGTCGGCCTCCCACTCCTCCATGAGGAGCTGCATCTTCACCTGCAGCCTTTGGTAGAGCTGCGCGGTCCGGATCTCCACCCACGCCGCGGTTCCAGGCGCGGGGGGCACGGTGTCGCGGGACGGCATCCACATGACGGCTGGTTCGTTTGTTTCCAGGAACGGGATATTTGCAGGGTCCTGGCGTCCCTGCTTTTATAGCCGCAGCTACATGCGGCCGGCCGCCATCGCGTCCCCCTTAGCTCTTTCCGGCCCCTCCTCTCTCGGGGCGGGGTTTTGGCCTTCGCGCCTCTACTGCTCGAGAAGACGCTCGAGCGGGAACTTTTCGCGCCAAAGATGGCGGCTTCTGAAATTTTTCTGCCGGATACCTCCGGCGGTAACAAGGCGCACCTCTACCAGACAGCAGAGCGGTAAGATCCTGTTCGTGACGCCAAGTTGTCGCGGGCGGGGAGGAGGGTGTCAGCACACCGCGCTCACCCCTTCTGCTCGGGTCCGGCAGCTGCTCAGTGGTGGCTCGAGCGGTGGGCCGGATCCCGGGGTTTCTCGAGCGGCACTCCTCGCCCGTGAGTGAAAGGGGGGTTGTTTGGGGTGTTGGGATAATGTCCGTGACGCCACCCACGGTTGTGGTGATGTGTAGCACCACCGCTGCTCAATGCGGGGATCCCGGGGATGGTGATGGGGAGCAGCCAGGTGTTGTGTTGCCCCTCCGTGGGTAGGGGTTGGTGATCCCGGGGCCCGGTGATGGCTTGTGAGGTGCAGGGCCTGGTGGGCGCAGGGACGCGGGGGCAGCGCTGTGCCTTGTGGCACTATGGTACTCACTCAGCCTGAGACTTGGACACCGTTTGTACGGTAAACCAACGGCTGGTAGGACGGTCCCACAGACGGCTGCTTTGCTTCCCCGATAGGTGACGGTGATGTCTCTCTTCTCTGCACCTGTATGTACGGATGGTTGCGATGGGTCCCCACCGGTAACCCGCTCCCCGGCTTCAAGCTGGGCCGGAGGAGCACTACACTTTGCCCGCAGGCGCTGGCCCTCAGAGACTGGTGCCCTGGCGGTGGCGGTGCCTCTGTTGTACAGGTTGGACTGTTGCCTTCAATCGGGACTTGGTTGTTGGGGGAATCTACGTCCCCTTCACTGACGGATTCGGCAAATTTGGCGACTCCTAGCCTTGCCGGGGTCCGAGAGGCCCCTGCCCTGGTGCTGACTGTCTTTCGGAACACTGCTCCAGACCACCGGGCACACAGCCAACGGGGTCCTTCCAGGAACTTCCAAACGGTCCCCCTCCAGACAGTCACCGCCGTCGCTGACCTTGCTGTTCTGGCCCTACACAAAGCTGGGCTCTCAGGCTTGCACGCTCTCTGCTCTGTCACTGTGAAGCCCCACAGGTGTTGTGTCGGTGCATTACCTTCAGGGACTCCACGTAGCTGGATCTGGTCACAGGTAGGAGATCTTCTTCTTGTCGTGACGCCACTCTCAGTATTGCGGCCAGTAGGGACCGCCACTGCAGGTTGAGGGTCGCCTGGGGCTGCTGGTGTGTGCAGTTAGTTGGAATAGCCTCCTGAGAGTGAGGCAAGCCCCAGGGCCCGGTGTAGGTGCGTAGTACCACAAGGCGCAGAATAACTCCACACAGGCAGAATGTCTTTCAGGGTTTTTACTCACTTCAGGTGGCAGGGTGAGTAACCCGGGCGTAGCTGGGATGAACCAGGCGGGAACCAGGTGTCCTTCAGGCTGACTTGTGAGGGTGACTACTAACTCGCCTTCCTTAGCCCTTGGTGGTTTGGGGTGACCCCGACTTGGAGTCCCTATGGGGGTCACCCAGGGAAGTTGCTGAAGCCTCACTCCCCTTCGTTTGCCGTGTGCTTGTTGCCTGGGCCAGATCACTCCAGCTTCTTGCCTCCTGTGAGCTATGGGCCCTAACTGTGGCTACGTGGCTGCGGCTTTTTGTGGTGTTGTGGCGTGGGCTTTGAGAGCCCCACACCGGCAGGTTTAGCAAAAGAAAGCTGGATCTATCTCCGCTTCGGGATCTGCCGCCCGTTTGGGCCTGGTACTCTCTAGCAGTCTCCTTACTTCCCACTCCGTGGTCTCTCTTTAGCTGAAGATGGATTTCGGGTAGCACTCCTAGTTGACCGTTCTCCCCCGTCAGTAGCCACTGCGCGGGCGCTGTTAGACAGCAACAGCCCCACAGGTCTGCTCCTCACTGAGCCCTATGGGGGTTCTGCTCTAACTGACTCACTGCCCCTCCTCTCCTGTTCTTGCCTACGCCACCTAGCAACCAGACTCTCTTACCACACCCCTTGAGAGGAGATGGAGGCTTTTGGCCCCCTCCACTATTCCAGTGAAGGTCAAGGCTTTTCCCCCTCCTGGGATCCCCAGGGGTCCTCTCATGGGTACATGTGTGAGAGCTGATTACTATGCGCCTGTGTTCCACACCCCGGTCAGCCTTCTGGATTACCTGTGTTGTACTGTCCCCAGCATGGGTGCAGTACTCAGTGGTGCCTGACCAGGTCAGGGGCGCCACATTCCCCCTTAGTTATCACCAGCACGTCCTCGGGCTGCAAGACAACATTTTAAAATGCATAAAACATTAAAACATGTAAAACATTTTTTAAAAGCACCAGGTACCATACATCACCACCCTCCACCCACAAGTCCGTTAACCCACCCAAAACCCTTTCACGTTGGCCGCGGCTTCAGCCACTTCTGGCAGGATGTAGAGGCGGCTTACATGGGCTGGTGGTTTCAGGGTATACCTGGCCTGGTGGATCCGCGCCTTCAGCCTCTTCTGGCAGGATGCAGAGGCGGCCTCCACAGTTGGTGCTGACCAGGTACCCTCTTTGTGGTGGAGAGCCAGGCCCCATAAACAGGCATGCTCTCTGGTCGCAGGTGAGCCAAGGCCCTATATACGGACGGGCTCCTCCTGGTTGCAGACGAGCCAAGCCCCTAAACAGGCTGACTCTGGTGGTGGTGGTGCCCTTTTGGTGTAACTATTTACACTGCGAGAGTTTGTGGCTATAGCCAGTTCATAGCCTTAAGGTTTATGGTTTTCTCACAATAGTTTTTGTGGGCACATGCTTAAACGTAAACGTTGCAAAACAAACTTTTCAAAACTTTAACTGATAACTTCTTTCTTTACTTTACTCCTCCATACCAGGGCTTTGGCCTGTTGGGCTGCGGCACCTGCTGCTTTCTTGCTCTTTGTCGTCGTCTGAGGTAGTTTCATCTGTAGGTTCCTTGTCTTTGCTTTCTTGATCTTCATCTGTTTCCTTTGCTGCATCTGTTTCTTTATCTCTGTCTTTTCTTTCTTCTTTGGGACATGGTGCTACATCAAGCGCATACAATCCTCTTTCGCCTTCATGCATAGTGAATTGTACTGTATTTCCCATCTTTAAGTTTCTGCCAGGGTGTCCTCTAGGCAGATGAGCGTTCACATCTCTTCTGTTGACAAATATCCCTTCCTTCACACCAGGTGCTACAATGAATCCATATCCACTTCTCAAATTGAAATCCTCCACTACTCCTCTGCAAAGGGGTCCTCTGACCTGGGCTTTGGCTCTTCTGAGGGACCGTTTTTCTTGTAGGTCTCTGGCTGTGACTTCTCTCTGCTCTGGAGACTGTGGTGCAGGGGACAGCGTTGTTCTGTTGCGACGCCTGGTCTTGCGGGCTGGGTTCTGCTGGGCTGTTACCTCAATGCCTGCAGGGCCCCAGGTGAGGTTTCTGGGCTGGTCTTCATCAGCAGACGGTGTCAAGTCCTCCTCATCCCAACGGGAATAGGGTAACATCTCCGGCTCTGAGTATTGCTCCACTGCCGGTGGCTCCGGAGTCAGCTCCTCAGCTTCCTGGCCTCCTCTCCCCCTTAGTTCTTCTTGGCACTCCTTTGGTGGCAGTGCTGGGGATGGGCTTTCTTCAGCAGGCCCAGGCGGGGGACTCTTTGGCGTGGTTGCTGCAGGGGTTGCCGGAACCCTCTTGGGGGTGTGCGGAGGGAGCAGATACCGATCCACCATCTCTTGTGGGAACTGGGCCTCTAGGTCAGCCTTCAGCTTCCAGTATTCGGGGTCCTCTCCTATCAGGGACTTCCTAGCAGGGACCTCTTTGGACTGGGGAGCGGTGTCTGCTCTGGCCTTGCAGGCCGGGGTAAATGGTGATGCAATCTCTTTGCGGGCCGCGCCCTGTATGGCGGCGGCCTGGTCTTGGCGGGCCGCGCCCTGTATGGCGGCGGCCTGGTCTTGGCGGGCCGCGCCCTGTATGGCGGCGGCCTGGATCGGCGTCGCAGCTGCGATGGGATCTGTGCAGGCTGGGCTGGGCGTCGCTGCAGGGACCGGGTCTTGGTGGGCCGAGCAGGGCATCGCTGCGGCGGCCGGGGCTTGGCGGGCCGAGCAGGGCATCGCTGCGGCGGCCGGGGCTTGGCGGGCCGAGCAGGGCATCGCTGCGGCGGCCGGGGCTTGGCGGGCCGCACCTGGCGTGGCTGCGGCCTGGCTCAGCGTCGCCGCGCCTGGCGCCTCTTCAGGGACCGCGGGCGTGGCAGCAGGGGTCGGGGCATCCGGGCCGGCAGGGATAATACTGGACTCACCCATCGGTGGCAGCATCGGGGTCTGAGTCGTCGCCGTCCGGTCTGGCACTCGTCGTGCGGTTCCCCCTTCATAGGCCTGAACCGCGGCAGCCATCTCCAGAAGTTCCATGCGTTCTTCTCTGATCTGCTCCACGACCCGAGTCTCCAGTCGGTCGCAGAACTGGGCCAGCTCCCGATACCACCAGGCAGCGGAGCCCGGTTCTGGGTTTCTGCGGTCAGACGCCATTTCTTCTGCGCCCTCTTCTGCACGACTCTCCAGCTGTGGACTCGCCGTTGCCTCTAGTAGCAAGCTGTTCAGTTTCCGCTCTGCCTCTTTCAGCAGCTCCTCTCCCAGCAGCAGGCTTGTGGCTCCCTTTCTGTCCCGACGTCTCTGGACGCTTCCGCTCTCTTCACAAGCGAGGTCAGAACTCTGCAGGGGATCTCTGGGTAGCCACACCTCTTCGTGGGCGGTAACTTCTTCCAGCGCGGGCTGCTGTTGTTTTTCAGCGCGCTTTTCATGGTGGCAATATGGCGGCGCTTCCAATTTTTCAAGCGGACCGCCCAGGCACATGGTCACCTGTCTGAACAGGTCTAGTCCTTATCCTGTTCGTGACGCCAGATGTGAAGCCCCACAGGTGTTGTGTCGGTGCATTACCTTCAGGGACTCCACGTAGCTGGATCTGGTCACAGGTAGGAGATCTTCTTCTTGTCGTGACGCCACTCTCAGTATTGCGGCCAGTAGGGACCGCCACTGCAGGTTGAGGGTCGCCTGGGGCTGCTGGTGTGTGCAGTTAGTTGGAATAGCCTCCTGAGAGTGAGGCAAGCCCCAGGGCCCGGTGTAGGTGCGTAGTACCACAAGGCGCAGAATAACTCCACACAGGCAGAATGTCTTTCAGGGTTTTTACTCACTTCAGGTGGCAGGGTGAGTAACCCGGGCGTAGCTGGGATGAACCAGGCGGGAACCAGGTGTCCTTCAGGCTGACTTGTGAGGGTGACTACTAACTCGCCTTCCTTAGCCCTTGGTGGTTTGGGGTGACCCCGACTTTGAGTCCCTATGGGGGTCACCCAGGGAAGTTGCTGAAGCCTCACTCCCCTTCGTTTGCCGTGTGCTTGTTGCCTGGGCCAGATCACTCCAGCTTCTTGCCTCCTGTGAGCTATGGGCCCTAACTGTGGCTACGTGGCTGCGGCTTTTTGTGGTGTTGTGGCGTGGGCTTTGAGAGCCCCACACCGGCAGGTTTAGCAAAAGAAAGCTGGATCTATCTCCGCTTCGGGATCTGCCGCCCGTTTGGGCCTGGTACTCTCTAGCAGTCTCCTTACTTCCCACTCCGTGCTCTCTCTTTAGCTGAAGATGGATTTCGGGTAGCACTCCTAGTTGACCGTTCTCCCCCGTCAGTAGCCACTGCGCGGGCGCTGTTAGACAGCAACAGCCCCACAGGTCTGCTCCTCACTGAGCCCTATGGGGGTTCTGCTCTAACTGACTCACTGCCCCTCCTCTCCTGTTCTTGCCTACGCCACCTAGCAACCAGACTCTCTTACCACACCCCTTGAGAGGAGATGGAGGCTTTTGGCCCCCTCCACTATTCCAGTGAAGGTCAAGGCTTTTCCCCCTCCTGGGATCCCCAGGGGTCCTCTCATGGGTACATGTGTGAGAGCTGATTACTATGCGCCTGTGTTCCACACCCCGGTCAGCCTTCTGGATTACCTGTGTTGTACTGTCCCCAGCATGGGTGCAGTACTCAGTGGTGCCTGACCAGGTCAGGGGCGCCACATCACCACTTCTTGCTTTCCTCCTTTTCCACTTTCCTTTCCTTCACTTTCACTTCTCTTATCTGCTCCTCACTCAACTCCGTTGTTTACTCTTGCCCTCCCCGGGCTAATCTGCCTGACACTTCCTGCCTCCAGAGTTGTGAGCTCCTTGGTGGGCGGAGCCAACCGCCTGGCCCACCCCCTGGTGTGCATCAACAGACTCCTGGAGGAAGGCAACAAGGATTTCTGGTTAGCAGATGTGCCTACCTGGGATGTGGGGTGTGGTGGTGTTGTGACCTGTGTCCCCTGGCTTGCCCAGGGCGACACATAAAGAACACTGGTGATTGCATTCTGTATACTTGTACTGCGGATAAATCCACTGTGAATTAATCAGATTTACTACCGCTACTTGCGCTATGCCATTATCTCAGTTAGGCTTTTTTAACTTGTTGCATGTTTGCTGCGTTTTTTTCTGCAGCCCAAATCTGCTATTTTGGCAGTAAAAAAGCTTCTTCCAAAAAGCTGGTTTTGCTGCATTTTTCCTGTGGGTTTTTTTTTTTGCTTTTTTGCAGCGTTCTTGGGGTATCATGTGTCTATAGTACATGTCTAAAGAAAGTTAGTTTCATTCACAAAAAGCTGCAAAAAGTAGCTTTTGCATTTTTACTATTTTTTATAGTTTCTCATTGCTTTCAATGGTAAAAAAAAAAAAAGGTTCAAAAACACCGAGAGAATTGACATGTCGCTTTTTTCAAAAATGCAACAGTTTTCCATTTTAATCAGGAAAAAAATCAATCAATCATGTGCATGTGATTTCTGGAACCTCATAGGTTTTGCTGCTTTTATTTTGCATAAAGCTCATGAAAAAATGCTGCAAAAAAAAAAAACTACAAAAACGCAACATGTAAACAAAGACTTAGGGGTACTTTGCACGCTGCGACATCTGTAGCCGATGATAGCGATGCCGAGCGCGATAGTCCCTGCCCCCGTCGCACATGCGATATCTTGTGATAGCTGCCGTAGCGAACATTATCGCTACGGCAGCTTCACACGCACATACATGCCCTGCGACATCGCTCTGGCCGGTGACCCGCCTCCTTCCTAAGGGGGCGGGTCGTGCGGCGTCACAGCGACGTCACACGGCAGGCGGCCAATAGAAGCGGAGGGGCGGAGATGAGCAGGACGTAAACATCCCTCCCACCTCCTTCCTTCCGCATTGCCGGTGGACGCAGGTAGGAGATGTTCCTCGCTCCTGCGGCTTCATACACAGCGATGTGTGCTGCCGCAGGAATGACGAACAACATCGTATCTCCTATTGGTGCGACATTATGGAAATGTCCGACACTGCACAGATCACCGATTTCCGACGCTTTTGCGATCGTTTATCGGTGCATCTAGGCTTTACACATCGCGACGTCGTTACCAGAGCCGGATGTGCGTCACTTTCGATTTGACCCCGACGATATCGCAGTAGCGATGTCGCAACATGCAAAGTAGCCCTTAAAGTGCTAATATTACTGTGATTTGTATATACCGTAGTTAATAAACCGTTGCTGGTTCAATCACCACTGACTCCACATTGTTGGTGCCGTTGCATCAACCACCTGGTTGTGTGACTCTCCAGCATAATACACAGCAAGGAAGCAAGTATCCATTTCCAAAAAGATTCATATTTTTTTATTGAGTTCCCTCGTCTTTATAAACTGAGTGACTTCTCGGTGACCTGTCATTCACTATAATATTATTGCCTGGTGCTCATAAAAGCGTGGAAGTAATCACAATGTAACTTTGTTCATTTATAAGTTGCACATTAATAGGCCGGTTAAAGAAAATGTTGATTTTGCACCATGGAAACTGGCTGTAAAATTTGTATCTGTCATCACAGGGCTGTAAATCTGATAACATAAAAGCCTGAGTGACTGTGGTGATATAGATATCTATGGACAAATTACAATGGTTGTAACAGTCAATTATTCACAAATTACTTATATATTTGATTTCTACGAGAAAAAAAGTATAATAAATATACAGGTTTACATAAAAGTAGTGAAATTCTAATCAAGCCACACTTTGGGTTTGAAGCTCAGATTATCAGTCATCATACTGTGTTTTTTAAATGTCTTTGAAAGGGAATCTACAGGTTTTTGCTATATAAGCATGATATGGGAGTAGAGATCCTGATTCAACTGATATTGTAGCGCCCTGGAAAACCAGGTAGTTGCACATGTAAGCCCCCGCATAACACCTATCCCATGAAGGGTTAAATTAGCCGACCTGAATCCCTAGTCACCCCCCCTCAGGGAAGGACGGACACACCAGTGGGCGGGACCAGGGTGTTGGGACACGCCAACCTAGGGGTATGAAGAGCCCGGGGCGGGAAAACAGTCAGTTAAGAGCTGATGCGTTAAGGTGGAGTTCAAGTGAGGAGTGAAGTCTGGCAGGTGCCAGGGTCGGAGCCCTGACACCTTGGCTAGGTGGCAGACGGTAGCCAGAGTCTGCAGGGGATGGGAAGATGGCTGCGGAGATCCGAAGTGGACCGGGACAGGGTTGGAGCCCGCCGGTACCGACACCGGAGAACCGACCCGGAAACCATATGCACAGAGGGGGTACTCGGACCCTGAAGCCAGGACCGGCACCAACGGCCTAGCTAATTAACCCATTGAGGGCAGGATTTTAGGTCCTGTCCCAACCTAAGTCCCGAAAAGTAGACAACCACCCACAGAGAGGAATAGGGCCACCGCCAGGGCCTGTAGATCCCACGGGTCAGCGTCAGACTGGCACGGCTCCCAACCAAAGGACCGGGAGCGGACTTCTGCGTTTCACTCTGGGAAGTCCTACCTACAAAACACTGAGTGCAGAGGAGAGAGACTTTGACTATCAACCCGGGTGTGGAATCAGATACACCTATCTGCGGCAGCCGGCCACCATCACCTTGGTTTACCACAGAACTTGTGTGCTTTCTTCGACCGTGAGTAACACCCCCGGCCTGTTGTGCCGGCCCCTGCACTCACCATCCTCAACATAGAGACACTGGGCCCCGGGACATCCATCCCTTCCCACGGAGGGGTTAACATCCAGCTGCCAGCCTAACGTCCCCGGGAGCCACGCAACGGCAGCGGTGGTGCTGCATCTCACCACACACCATGGGTGGCGTCACAGACATTTTCCAACCAATCCCATATAAATACGTCCCCTTTTTATTCGGAGTGTCCGCGCGACCCCGGGTCCGGAGAACCCCTGGAGCCGCACCGTAGATCCGGATCCGAGCAGCCCCGGCTGCTGGCACAGGGGCGCACAATATCACTTAGGCTGCTTTCATGCATCAGTTTTTTGCCATAAGGCACAATCCGGCAAAAACCTGAAAAAACGGATCCAGCGTCTGTTGCCGCAGGATCCGTTTTTTCCCCCATAGACTTCTATTAGCGCCGGATTGTGCTTTTGCCGAATACAGCAAGATTTGCTTGTCCGGCGGCCAGATGGAACGCTCAGGGGAACGTTTTTTGTCTCCGGCGAAAAACCGTATTGCGCCGCATCCGGCATAATGCGGAAAAAATAACAGATACGGCCCCAGTTCTGTTTTTTTGAACTGAACATGCTCAACATCACAACGAATCCGTCAAAAAACTGAAGGAACTGATGGAAATAACTGATGCAACTGATCCGTTTTTTCAGCCGGATCCGTCGCATCAGTTTTTTCGCCGGCTCGTGCCTGATGCCAAAAAACTGATGTGTGAAAGCAGCCTTACTAGGCTGCTTGGTGTAGTTTTGAAAGAATCATTGTTTTCTCTGCTGTAGATATAGTAGAGCTCAAAATGCAGCACTGTTTATAACCCCGCCCACACCACTGATTGGTAGCCAATCAGTGGTGGGGGCGGGGTTACACAGAGTAGCTGGACTGTCTTGCAGGCAAAGCCTAGTAAGGCTTTGATCAAATAATGATGGTATTGAAAACAGTATACAGTCTAGTAAGTGAAATTGGGGTCTTTGCCCTTACATTCTGCTGCTCTCAGATAAAATAACAAAAACCTGCTCACAGATTCCCATTAATACCAGCAGTGAAAATCTAAAATACTTTACAATAAAATAGTAATATGATGATATTGATTTTCTACTGACTGACTGATTCAAAAATAAGGTGTTAGGCTCACGTAGTAGATTCATTAAGCCGCAGGTCAGGCTGGACACAGGGAACAAGGGAATTAGTACAGCAGGCTAAAAGGCATGTGGAACAGGAAAGACCCAGATAACAGATTATGTGTAGCGCCCGGTCACGGTCCGAGCGTGGTATCCCCATGCATCCCAACTTCCAGGTCCTGGTAGGTGTTCCCTCCATCTCACATGCTCGGTCCCAGAATGGTATCCCCACATGTCCTCACTTCCAGACTTTGGCAGGGGCGCCCTCCCTCTCACTCCTTTCCTGTCCCGGGATCTGCCGCGGCCTCGTCCTGCTTCCAGGCCACGCGCAGTTCTGCTGTGAGCGCGCATAGGGTGCGCATGCACGGTCACGACCCCTTTCTTAAAAGGCCAGCCGTCTCATTACCCGGAAGATATTCCTGGGTTACCTGTTATCCTAATGGTATTTAAGACTGCCTCCCTTTACAGGAGGTGCCTGAGCAACGTTGCCTATTAGTGCGCTGCTAGTACTCAGCTCCCTGTACATTAATTTGTCTAGCCCTGTTTTTGAGTCCTAGTTACAGTCTCGTGTGTCTAACCTCTGTCTTGTCCTAGAGCCTGCTCTCTGCTACCACCTTCGTGCTGCCACTTCGGAGCCACTAACTCCGTGCTGCCACATCTGAGCCACTACCTCCATGCTACCACGTCTGAGCCACTACCTCCATGCAGCCATGTCAGAACCATCACCTCCGTGCTGCCAAGTCCGACTTCCCACCACCGTGCTGCCACATTCTTGCATACCAGCATTGGACATTAAGAGACTGTACCCGTTCTTAAGGCCTCCAACACACATCCGTGCAGCCAGTACGTGTTTGGTACGTTTTTGCACGTACCAGTGACATGGAGACACGTACACCAATGTTACCCTATGGTAACAGGCACACACACGTAAAACAACGCGGAACGTGTGTCCATGTCGTTTGTACGTGTGTGCGTTTTTCCTCACGCTCAACATGTCCGTTTTTCTCAAGCATCACGCAGGCACGCACCCGCTAAAGTCAATGGGTCCGTGCCTGCACGTATGTGACACGTAGCATATCCGTGTGCTATCCGTACCGCCCGTATCACTTTTTTTGTGCATTCTGGATACGATGTCGGTCAATCTCCCTCTGTCGGTCGGTCGGTATCTTTCTCTGTCAGCTGGTCACTCTGTCTGTCTGTCTCTCTCTCTGTCTGTCCCTCTCTCTGTCCGTCGGTCGATCTCTCCTCCTCTCTCATACTCACCGATCCCCGATCACCAGCGCAGCGCTGCACAGCTGTCAAAAAGCTCCGGCGGCTTTTACTATTTTGAAAATGCCGGCCGCTCATTATTCAATCTCGTATTCACTGCTTTCTCCGCTCACCGGCGCCTATGATTGGTTGCAGTCAGACACGCCCCCACGCTGAGTGACTGCTATCTCACTGCAACTAATCACAGACACCGGTGGGCGGGTCTATATCATGCAGTAAAATAAATAAATAAATGAACAAAAACAACGTGCGGTCCCCCCAATTTTGATACCAGCCAGGGTAAAGCCACACGGCTGAAGGCTGGTATTCTCAGGATGGGGGACTCCACATTATGGGGAGCCCCCCAGCCTAACAATATCAGCCAAATAAAGAAATAACGTTTGGAACACCATTCTGAGTCTGAACTGGGTGCAAAAACCTAAAAAAAATCACTATATGGAGAGAAGGTATGCACACCAGTGACTATGCAAGGGGAATACATGAAATAGCAGAAACTGCTGTGTGAATACTGGCCTGAAAAATACAATAGCTACATGCAAAAATGAAAAAATGAGAGTGGGATCTGCATTACTGCCATGAAATATGAATAAAGAGAAATTTAGCTATTGAATTGATCAATGCAACAGAGCCCCAAAACCTCTTCACGGTATTCTCTTATTTTTGGGGTCCCTAGCTAATGTGTGTCCTCTCATGCAGTTAAAAAACTTACCATGTAATGCATGCTATTACATGTATTCCCCTTGCATCCCCTGGTGTGCATACCTTCTCTCCATATAGTGATTTTTTTTTAGGTTTTTGCACCCAGTTCAGACTTAGAAGTGTTCCAAACGTTATTTCTTTATTTATTAGTAGTCTTTCGTTTGTGAACCCGACCCCACCCTTACCTTGCCGGTCCACATTATACATATATAGCCTGGGTCTCAGCTTCCCATACATGGTAAGTTGTTTAACTGCATGAGAGGACACACATTAGCTAGGGACCCCCAAAATAAGAGAATACTGTGAAGAGGTTTTGGGGCTCTGTTGCAGTGATCAATTCAATAGCTAAATTTCTCTTTATTCATATTTCATGGCAGTAATGCAGATTCCACTCTCATTTTTTCATTTTTGCATGTAACTATTGTATTTCTTTGTCGCTCCTAATTGGGAGACCCAGACAATTGGGTGTATAGCTACTGCCTCCGGAGGCCACACAAAGCACTACACTTAAAAGTGTAAAGCCCCTCCCCTTCTGCCTATACACCCCCCGTGGGATCACGGGCTCCTCAGTTTTCATGCTTTGTGCGAAGGAGGTCAGACATCCACGCATAGCTCCACTGTTTAGTCAGCAGCAGCTGCTGACTATGTCGGATGGAAGAAAAGAGGGCCCATACTAGGGCCCCCAGCATGCTCCCTTCTCACCCCACTTTTGTCGGCGGTGTTTGTTAAGGTTGAGGTACCCATTGCGGGTACGGAGGCTGGAGCCCACATGCTGCTTCCTTCCCCATCCCCCTTAGGGCTCTGGGTGAAGTGGGATTTTACCGGTCTCCAGGCACTGAGACCGTGCTCCATCCACAGCCCCTGGGGATTCTGCTGGATATGGAGCTGAGTATCGTCAGGGACAGGGCCCTGCTACGTCAAGGTACTCTGTGTCCCCGTACAGACCGTGCGCAGACACACTGCAGCATTGCTGGGTGTGTTAGTGCGCCGGGGACAACAGCGCTGCGCGCTTGTGCCATTACTAGCTACAGCTCTGCTGAGTGAGTCAATGTATTGGGAACTGCCGCGCCGGCCGCTGCTGTCAGTTCACGCTGCGGCGCGGCTGGGACTTGTGTGCGCCGGGGACTTCCGCGCTGGCCGTGCATATATGACGGCCGCGCTTATTACTCGAGTCCCCGGCTTTTGCGGCCTAGTTTCGTTTCGTTCCCGCCCCCAGGCCTGCCAGTCAGGGGAAGGGCGGGACGCTGTACAGAACGTCAGCGCCGAGGGCTGGAGTCTACTTTACATACTCCAGCCCTCACACTGGGCACAGTGGGACGCCAGTTTCCCGCACTTTGTCTGAGGCACGCCCACGGTCCACCCCTCTTCACAGAACACCGGCAGCCATTCCTGTGTGCAGTCTGAGCTGGAGAGGGGAGACAAGTTCTGGGAGACCCAGACACGGGATTCTGGCGACCACACACCCGCGTTTGAGCGGGCGGTAAGCGGCACCTCTGGTGCTGACCCCACTAGTGCCGAAGTGTACATTTGTATTTTTATGCTTACATGCTATACATTGCACTGTACGGTCGCTGGTGATTTTTGGCTATATACCCTCCTAGATTGCTCAGAGGAGACAACAGCATGTCATCCGCAAAAAGCAAGGGTGCCAAGGCACAGGCTTTCTATGCTGCTTGTACCGCATGTGAGGCTACTCTACCGGCAGGTTCCACTGACCCCCATTGTGTGCAGTGCTCGGCCCCTGTTGCACTTGCTCGGCCGGGGCCTCTGCTAGAGGTGACCCAGGGAGAACCACCTGTGAATACTGTCCAGGTGACGGGGACGGAGTTTGCAGTTTTTGCTGATAGATTGTCTGTGACTATGACTAAAATTCTAGAAACTTTGCAGTCTAGACCAGTAACTCAGACCATGGGCACTGTTGAATCATTGCTCCCTGGTCCCCCTCAGTTGGAACAGCTCCGGGCTCCGGGGGTGTCCCATGCATCCCAGGGTGAAGGCTCTGACACGGACGACAGTCCCAGACAGCCTAAGCGAGCTCGCTATGAGTGGCCCTCGACTTCATCACACTGGTCAGGGTCCCAGCAGGAGGACTCTCTGTATGATGAGGCGGAGGTAGCTGATCAGGCTTCTGATCCTGAGACCGCTCTCAATCTGGATACTCCTGATGGTGACGCCATAGTGAATGATCTTATAGCGTCCATCAATAGAATGTTGGATATTTCTCCCCCAGCTCCTCCAGTGGAGGAGTCAGCTTCACAGCAGGAGAAATTCCATTTCAGGTATCCCAAGCGTAAATTAAGTACTTTTCTGGACCACTCTGACTTTAGAGAGGCAGTCCAGAAACACCACGCTTATCAAGATAAGCGTTTCTCCAAACGGCTTAAGGATACACGTTATCCCTTTCCCCCTGACGTGGTCAAGGGCTGGACCCAGTGTCCCAAGGTGGATCCTCCAATCTCCAGGCTTGCGGCTAGATCCATAGTTGCAGTGGAAGATGGGGCTGCACTTAAAGATGCCACTGACAGACAGATGGAGCTCTGGTTGAAATCCATCTATGAAGCTATCGGCGCGTCGTTTGCTCCAGCATTCGCAGCCGTATGGGCACTCCAAGCTATTTCAGCTGGTCTTACACAGATTGACACGGTCACACGTACATCTGTTCCGCAGGTGGCATCCTTAACCTCTCAAATGTCTGCATTTGCGTCTTACGCGATTAATGCTGTCCTGGACTCTACGAGCCGTACGGCAGTGGCGTCCGCCAACTCCGTGGTTTTACGCAGAGCCTTGTGGTTAAGGGAATGGAAGGCAGATTCTGCTTCCAAAAAGTGCTTAACCAGTTTGCCATTTTCTGGTGACCGACTGTTTGGTGAGCGTTTGGATGAAATCATTAAACAGTCCAAGGGTAAGGATTCATCCTTACCTCAGCCCAGACAAAACAAACCCCAACAGAGGAGGGGACAGTCGGGGTTTCGGTCCTTTCGAGGCTCGGGCAGGTCCCAATTCTCCTCGTCCAAAAGGACTCAAAAGGATCAGAGGAGCTCAGATTCTTGGCGGGCTCAGTCACGCCCAAAAAAGACAGCCGGAAGACCCGCTACCAAGGCGGCTTCCTCATGACTTTCGGCCTCCTCTCTCCGCATCCTCGGTCGGTGGCAAAAGACCGTTGGGTGAGAGACATTCTGTCTCACGGGTACAGGATAGAGTTCAGTTCTCGTCCTCCAACTCGATTCTTCAGAACTTCTCCACCTCCCGACCGAGCCGATGCTCTTCTGCAAGCGGTGTGCACTCTAAAGGCAGAAGGAGTGGTGACCCCTGTTCCTCTTCAGGAGCAAGGTCACGGTTTTTACTCCAATTTGTTTGTGGTGCCAAAAAAGGACGGGTCTTTCCGTCCCGTTCTGGATCTAAAACTGCTCAACAAGCACGTGAAAACCAGGCGGTTCCGGATGGAATCCCTCCGCTCCGTCATCGCCTCAATGTCTCAAGGAGATTTCCTAGCATCAATAGACATCAAGGATGCTTATCTCCACGTGCCGATTGCTCCAGAGCACCAGCGTTTTCTACGCTTCGTTATAGGAGACGAACACCTTCAGTTCGTAGCTCTGCCTTTCGGGCTGGCGACAGCCCCACGGGTCTTCACCAAGGTCATGGCAGCAGTAGTAGCAGTCCTGCACTCTCAAGGTCACTCTGTGATCCCGTATTTGGACGATCTACTTGTCAAGGCACCCTCTCAAGAGGCATGCCAACACAGCCTGAACGTTGCGCTGGAGACTCTCCAGAGTTTCGGGTGGATCATCAACTTTTCAAAGTCAAATCTGACCCCGACCCAATCGCTAACATACCTTGGCATGGAGTTTCATACTCTCTCAGCGATAGTGAAGCTTCCGCTGGACAAACAGCGTTCACTACAGACAGGGGTGCAATCTCTCCTTCAAGGCCAGTCACACCCCTTGAGACGCCTCATGCACTTCCTAGGGAAGATGGTAGCAACAATGGAGGCAGTCCCTTTCGCGCAGTTTCATCTGCGTCCACTACAATGGGACATTCTCCGCCAATGGGACGGGAAGTCGACGTCCCTCGACAGGAACGTCTCCCTTTCTCAGGCGGCCAAGGAATCTCTTCGGTGGTGGCTTCTTCCCACCTCATTGTCAAAAGGAAAGTCCTTTCTACCCCCATCCTGGGCGGTAGTTACGACAGACGCGAGTCTTTCAGGGTGGGGAGCAGTTTTTCTCCACCACAGGGCTCAAGGTACGTGGACTCAGCAAGAGTCCACCCTTCAGATCAATGTTCTGGAAATCAGAGCAGTGTAACTTGCCCTACAAGCCTTCCAGCAGTGGCTGGAAGGCAAGCAGATCCGAATTCAGTCGGACAACTCCACAGCGGTGGCATACATCAACCACCAAGGAGGAACACGCAGTCGGCAAGCCTTCCGGGAAGTCCGGCGGATTCTGACGTGGGTGGAAGACATGGCATCCACCATATCCGCAGTTCACATCCCAGGCGTGGAAAACTGGGAAGCAGACTTCCTCAGTCGCCAGGGTATGGACGCAGGGGAATGGTCTCTTCACCCGGACGTGTTTCAGGAGATCTGTCGCCGCTGGGGGATGCCGGACGTCGACCTAATGGCGTCCCGGCACAACAACAAGGTCCCGGCTTTCATGGCACGGTCTCACGATCACCGAGCTCTGGTGGCGGACGCCTTAGTTCAAGATTGGTCGCAGTTCCGGCTACCTTATGTGTTCCCACCTCTGGCACTGTTGCCCAGAGTGCTGCGCAAGATCAGGTCCGACTGCCGCCGCGCCATCCTCGTCGCTCCAGACTGGCCGAGGAGGTCGTGGTACCCGGATCTGTGGCACCTCACGGTAGGCCAACCGTTTGCACTACCAGACCGACCAGACTTGTTGTCCCAAGGGCCGTTTTTCCATCGGAATTCTGCGGCCCTGAACCTGACTGTGTGGCCATTGAGTCCTGGATCCTAGCGTCTTCAGGATTATCTCAAGAGGTCATTGCCACCATGAGACAGGCTAGAAAACCATCCTCCGCCAAAATCTACCACAGGACGTGGAAGATATTCTTATCTTGGTGCTCTGCTCAGGGAGTTTCTCCCTGGCCATTTGCATTGCCTACTCTTCTTTCCTTCCTGCAATCCGGTTTGGAAAAAGGTTTGTCGCTAGACTCCCTTAAAGGACAAGTCTCAGCGCTATCTGTATTTTTTCAGAAACGCCTAGCACGACTTCCTCAGGTACGCACGTTCCTGCAAGGGGTTTGTCATATCGTCCCTCCTTACAAGCGGCCGTTAGAGCCCTGGGATCTGAACAGGGTTCTAATTGCTCTCCAGAAGCCGCCTTTCGAGCCTATGAGGGATGTTTCCCTTTCTCGCCTTTCACAGAAAGTGGCCTTTCTAGTAGCGGTCACGTCTCTTCGGAGAGTGTCCGAGCTAGCAGCGCTGTCATGCAAATCTCCCTTCCTGGTGTTTCACCAGGACAAGGTGGTTCTGCGCCCGATTCCGGAGTTTCTCCCTAAGGTGGTATCCCCCTTTCATCTCAATCAGGATATCGTCTTACCTTCTTTGTGTCCTCATCCAGTTCATCAATGTGAAAAGGATTTGCATTTGTTGGATCTGGTGAGAGCACTCAGAATCTACATTTCCCGCACGGCGCCTCTGCGCCGCTCGGATGCACTCTTTGTCCTTGTCGCTGGTCAGCGTAAAGGGTCGCAAGCTTCCAAATCCACCCTGGCTCGGTGGATCAAGGAACCAATTCTTGAAGCCTACCGTTCTGCTGGGATTCCGGTTCCCTCAGGGCTGAAGGCCCATTCTACCAGAGCCGTGGGTGCATCCTGGGCATTACGGCACCAGGCTACGGCTCAGCAGGTGTGCCAGGCGGCTACATGGTCGAGTCTGCACACTTTTACCAAGCATTATCAGGTGCATACCTACGCTTCGGCGGACGCCAGCCTAGGTAGACAAGTCCTTCAGGCGGCGGTTGCCCACCTGTAGGAAAGGGCTGTTTTTACGGCCCTATCACGGGGTGTTATTTTACCCACCCAGGGACTGCTTTTGGACGTCCCAATTGTCTGGGTCTCCCAATTAGGAGCGACAAAGAAGAAGGGAATTTTGTTTACTTACCGTAAATTCCTTTTCTTCTAGCTCCAATTGGGAGACCCAGCACCCGCCCTGTTTTCTTAGGGATTTTTGTTTTTTCGGGTACACATGTTGTTCATGTTGAATGGTTTCAGTTCTCCGATGTTTCTTCGGATCGAATTTGTTTTTAAACCAGTTATTGGCTTTCCTCCTTCTTGCTCTTGCACTAAAACTGAGGAGCCCGTGATCCCACGGGGGGTGTATAGGCAGAAGGGGAGGGGCTTTACACTTTTAAGTGTAGTGCTTTGTGTGGCCTCCGGAGGCAGTAGCTATACACCCAATTGTCTGGGTCTCCCAATTGGAGCTAGAAGAAAAGGAATTTACGGTAAGTAAACAAAATTCCCTTCTTTTCAGGCCAGTATTCACACAGCAGTTTCTGCTATTACATGTATTCCCCTTGCATAGTCACTGGCGTGCATACCTTCTCTCCATATAACAATATCAGCAGCCAGCAGCCGCTCCGTATTGCTGCATCCATTAGATGTGAGAGTTCCGGGACTCTACCCAGCTCATCCCGAATTGCCCTTGTGCGGTGGCAATCGAGGTAATAAGGGGTTAATCATGACAGGCGTCTCCTGTCCAAGATAACTTCCATGATTAACATGTAAGTTAAAGAAAATAAACACACACATCCAAAAAATCCTTTATTTGGAATAATACACAAAAACAAACACCCTGTTTCACCAATTTATTAAGCCCCAAATACCTATCCAGGTCCGGCGTAATCCACACAACGTCCCACGACGTTCTCAGCTTTGCTACATGAAGCTGACAGGAGCGGCAACAGACCACGACCGCTCTCTGTGAGCTCCACGCAGCAACTGAGGTGACCCGCGCGATCAGCGATGACGTCACTCAGATTACTCGCGGCCACCGCTGGATCCTCCAACTGTGACAGCAAGTCACCCAAGTGACTGAAGTGAGCTGCGCGATCAGTGATGAAGTCACAGGTGAGTTGCGGTCTTGGGTGGAGGACTCTAGCTAGCCGCGGGAAACCTGAGTGACGGCAGCGCTAAACACGCCGCTAACTTCAGTCACTCAGGGGATTAGCGGTCACCGGTGAGTCCTTCACGGATGACCGCTAATCAGGACGCCACACACAGACAGAGCCGTGGTATGACAATGAAGTCGGGTGAAGTTCATCCAAGTTCATTCTCATCGAGCGACTCTGTCTGTGTCTGCTGTCAGCGGGTATGTATCAACGATATTTTGCCTCACACACGGATCATTTCAAACGGACAGCACACAGACATTATACATACGTATCTCACGCATACACGGACATTCCACACGCACAAACGGCGAGCATATGCCATCACACGGATGTCACATGTACCGGCGAAACGGACATAAAACGGAACACGGACCCGAAAAACGGAACGCGAGTCACGCACGTGTTCTTTGCGGAAGTGTGTCAGAGGCCTAAGAGATGATCTCCACTTGTCCCTGGTTGTTGTGCATTTAGGCGGGCTTCTGTTGGAGCACCAGACAATCCCTGTATAGGGGTTTGCTGCTGGTTGCTCCTTCAGGGGAGTCCGATGCATGGCCCAGTGGTTCCATCCTCGGCCGCTTGCCGCCCCTTGGCGACCGTAACACTATGCTAGATGGTAGACAAACAATGCAGAGGAAAACAGCAGGTTTGATACAGTACAACATTTAAACTTAATGTAAGCAGTCTTTAATAGTTAGTGATGTTACAGCAAATGATGGGTCAATCAGCAGGCCTGAGGATTTTCAGAAATCACAGGAGTTTGCTAAGATGAATGTGTAGTAAATAGTCACAAAATATCAGTTCATAATGATTATTGTAAATGATGGATAGACCATCATGTAGCCTGCGGAAAGTTTCCCGGCAAGTTTGAGGGTTTGTAAAATCAGAGCACTTTGCAGAGATGAATGCAGCGCAGTAAATAGTTGCTAACTCTCAATTCGTAATGCTTACTGCAAATGATGGGTTAACCAGCAGGGAACAAGTGGAAGTTTAACTGGTAAGTCAGAGGGATGGTAGAGATCACAAGAGCTTGCAAAAGTGAATGCAACAGGAGACACTGGATAGTAGCAAACTCCAAGCAAGATGGGCAGTGAACCCCATAGGGGTGAATAGGCCCCATGACGATCGGGAGGGTTCAGGGTAGGAAAGGGTTAAGGTATATGGCTAGAAGGTTGTATATGGGGCTTTTGGATTGGTGGGAGAAACGGCAAAGAGGATTGGGGGATAGACTGGAAGGGGTGGGGTGTTGCAGGGGGTATAAAGGGGGATGTGCATAGGTCACTGCCTCTTTGTCCTACAACCAATGTGTCCCACCTGTGCTGCTGCCTCGCTGACCTGCAAGATGGCGGCCCTGGCTGCACTGCTGGTGGGGCCTCTGAAGTCAGCGGAGTGGACACGCTGCAGGAGCAGCTGGCGGCGGTCTGGGGGCTGGAGCGGTTAGGCCTGCTGCTTCTGCACCCGGTCCGGCACTGTGCGCTCGGCGGGCGCGACCACCGGAGCGCTACTCCCCTGGCGGGGGGAGGAGGAATAGATCTGGGAGCCCCCCCTCGGGGACCCTCTGGGCAGCGGAGCTCTCCTCACCTGTCTGGAGAGTCACCAGCCGCCGGGAGGAATCCTCGCCGGAGATCCCGTGGGCCGGAAGTGGGCGTTGCTTCGGCAAGGCCTACTTCCGGTTTGCGGCCTGCACGGCCCCGGACCGGAGCGACGGCAGCCCCCAGTGAAGAGCTGGCTGGGGGTGGTGCCCAGCGTTGTGGAGCGGGAGCGGAGAGCTCCTGCAGGCGGCAGGGCAGCGATCGGTGCGTGAGGGGCGGCGCGGATCAGAGCGGCAGCCAGAGAGGACCGGGAGCAGGGCCCTGCAGTCCACAGGGCCGGATGCTCCGGTCAGTAATAACGGTCCCCCCCAGCAAGGATCAGGCTGGGGGGAGTTCCCTGCGTACGTCGGAGCGGCACGGCCTCCCTGCAGTCGGTAGGGAGGGAGACCCATACAAATGACTGAAGGGGGGATGGCGCAGCAGGCAGGAGTGGAGGCAGAAAAGAAGAACGGCGGCAGGACGCCGCGTAGCGAAAAAGACAGAGGCCCAGCGGGAGACGCCCGGAGGAGCAGGGTGAGGTGACCGTGGGGGTTGACGGCTGCTGGAGGCAGGCTGTCCCCTCGCTGGTCCCCCCTGAGGACTTCAGCGGCGTTTCTGAAGCCGGCGAGGAAGAAGGATTGGAGGAGGCGGCTGAACGGATGGAGCGGCAGCAGGACGTTCGTGTTACGGCTGCTCGGTTCAGAGGCAGCTCGGTAAGAGGACGACCACTATGTTTAATGTTGTGGGTAGCGGGGACGGGGGTTCCTCCGCGGGGGGTAGTATGCTGGGTGCGGTCAGTCAGTCGGGGTTAACCGGTGCGGAATTTTTTGGGCTTAGCTGTTGGGGGGTGTTGCAGGGGTTGTTGGCGGAACGGTTAGGTCAGAGTGGGCTTGGGTCCGACGGGGGGCTTCGGTGGGCCCCCCGGTGGGTGTGTTGCCGGTGGTGCCGGTGCGCGAGGTAGAGGCTCAGGAAGCTGTGCTGCTGGCGGTTGTTGCGGGTCAGGCGGACGGCATGGCGGCTGAGGCGGTGGTTAGCAAGGACATGGGAAAGACAAAAGAAAAGGACGAGGTTGCGCGTTTGGGTGATAGGGCACGGAGTGCAGTAGCAGTATACGTGGGCGTTGAATGTCCGTTGGGGGTACATTAAAAAAAAAAAAAAAGGAGGTAAGGGAGAAGATACGAAAAGGGGAGTATGTGAAAAATTTTTCCCTGCTCCCCTTGGAAAAGTTTAACGTGGACAAAGGAAGCAAGTGACTCCAAGAAGGAAAAGGAGGAGGAGGAGAAAAGGAAGTATAGGTTGCTCACTTTTACTAACTGGCTACAGTCCTTTGTGGCCCTAGCCAGTGTGATTGGGAAAAAGGAGCCGGAGCGTCCCCCCCCCACCCCACTTTCCTGGTTACATGGACTCGATCGGCGAGGCTAACGGAGGGTATGGGGGTTTAGCCTGGCTGCGATATGATGCGCAGTTCCGGCAACGGAAGGCTCTGCGGCCTGGCGTCCGGTGGGACCACAAAGATATTTCCTTGTGGATGCGGTTAATGACGGCCTCGGCCAAGCCCTTTTGAGGGGGTGCCGGGAGCCCGGGGGCGAGCGGCGAGTCCCCGGCTGGTCAGAAAAAGGGCCAGGCTGGCAATTTAATGAGGGGCAATGTGAGTTTGGGGGCGTCGTGTTGGTTACAATACGAGAGTTCCGGTTGTGGAGGCTCCCGCTCTTTGGCCAGGTGTTTCGACCAAGGTTAAGGAGAGTTGGGGGAGGGGTCTGGAAAGGGAGGCCGCCAGTGAGGGTAGAGGCGATGCGCCCCTATTTAAATAGATATCCGTATGTTCGGGCGGTGGAGCTGTTGGCGACTTGTTTTAGGGAGGGTTTCCGGATTCCGTTTGAATCCGAGGCGCCGGTGTTTCGCCCGGGTAATTTGAGGTCCGCTAAAAAACATCTGGAGGTGGTAGGGGGAAAAGCTGCAGAAGGGGGTGGAGTTGTGGATGATGGCGGGCCTGTTCAAGGACCCGCCATGCTACAGCTTGAGGATTTCGCCACTTGGGGTGGTACCCAGGAAGGAGCCGAACACCTTTTGGCTCATTCATCATTATCCTATCCGACTTAACCTGAGTTGTCTGTGGTCTGCATGTCTCGTTTGACACGGCATGGGAGTCACTGCGGGTAGCCGGGCAGGGGGGGGCCCTGGTGGCCAAGGCGGATGTGGAAGCAGTTTTGGTTAATTCCGGCATCCGGAGAATTTTCAGGTTTTAGGGTGCATGTGGGATGGTGAATACTATGTGGATCGGTGCCTGCCCATGGGGTTGTTCCATTTAATGTGTTTATTTTGCAGCGTTTAGTTCTTTTGTGGAATTGGTATTCAGGGATGTGACAGTAGTCCATGCAGTGATTCACTATTTGGTTGATTTCTTTACGTTGGCCCGGTGGGCTCCTTAGTTTGTTCCTTGTTGATATTTACGTTAGAGCGGATAGCGGGAAGCCTGGGTATTCCGTTTGCATAGAAAAAGCGGAAGGGTCAGTGACGGCTCAGGGTTTTTCGGGCATCGGAATTGATACGGTGGCTATGGAACGCCGATTGCCGGTGGGGCAAGCTGCGTGATTTGAAGGCGTCAGTGCAGTTTTGTCTTAGGCTGGGAAGGTGCGGTTGCGGGATTTGCAGTCAGTGCGTAATAAATTGAATTTTGCTTGTCGCATTATGCCGATGGGGCGAATAGTTAATAGGCGATTGGCGAGCGCAGCTACAAGGGTGACAGCTTCGGATCATTTTGTCAGAGTGACGAAGGGATGAAAGGAGATCTGCTGGTGTGGGATGCATTTCTTGACCAATACAATGGAAAGATGTTATGGATGAGCAATGGCATTGTCAAATAGACAGCTGGAATTCTTTACGGACGCGGGGGGGGCGTCGGGTTTGGGGCAATTTTTCAATTGGTGCGTTGAAAATGGGCACGGCTTTGAGTGAAAAAAGGGGCTTGTAAAGAATCTTGCGCTGCTGGAATTGTTTCCCATCTTAGTGGCTTTGGAGTTGTGGGGCCCCGAATTTGGAGGCAAGAAGCTTGGCATGCATGGTGATAACATGGCGGTGGTGCATTCTAGCAATTCACTGTCGGCTAAATCACCTCCAGTAGTGGGGTACTTGAGGCATCTATTGTTGCGTTGCTTGGCGCTCAACATTGGGGTGGTGGCGCGGTATGTGCCAGGGTTCAAAATGAGGTGGCTGATGCGCTATCTCGATTGCAGTAGCACAGGTTCCGGTGACTGTGACGGGAGCAGACGAGGATGGAGTACTATGCCCGTAATGGCTGTGGGACCTGGTGTCGGTGTAGCATTTGAGGGAATTAGGAGATCGGTGTCCGAGGCTACTGGTTGCCGGTATCAGTCGGTGTGGCAGAAATGGGTAGAGTTGGTGAAGGCGGATTGTATGGAGCCTGGTTACACGCGAGGAACGTTGGGGGTTTTGTCGTTGATTAGTGGGGATTTTTCTGCAGGTCGGTCTGTTCGGTCATAGGTTACAAGTTGGAGGCATGGGCTTTCTTGTTTGAAATGCAAGGGGTTCGGGACGCGACAAAGGATTTTTCTGGAACGGCAGGCGATGAAGGGGTTTTCGAAAGGGGGCGCGGTCGCGGGTCACAAGGCGGCCTATAGCGTTCCCATTGTTGGTTCGTTTGGTGGGGTGTTTGTGGGGATATATGCTCGTTTCCTTATGAATGAGCCTTGTTCACGGTGGCCTTCGTATTGGCGTTCTTTGGGCCTTTCGCATCGGAGAATTGGTTAGCCCGGCTGGGCAAGCAGGAGGCGGACTGTTGGTGGTGGGTGTGATGCTTGGGATGGATAGAGCAGAATGCTGGCTACAGTTTTCAAAGACAGATCAAGTGGGCCGGGGATGCCTGGTGGTGTTGTTTGAATTTCCAGGGCACCAGCTATGCCCGGTGGTACAAGTGAAGGAGTTTTTTGAAGGTGGGGTGGTTACCCTGTTGTTTTCCTTAGGCATGGGGATGGATCCGCTTTATAGCGATTCCAGTTTATCGCAGTGCTGAAGACGGCTTTAGTACGGGTGTGGGAGGAGACAAGGGATTGAGGGTCCCACTCCTTCCGGATTGGGGCAGCGACTGAAGCCGTTAGGTGAGGTCTGAGTGAGGATTGGATTCGGCAGATTGGGAGATGGTGGGAAGCTTTGCGGGCGGATGGTCGCCGGGACGGTCGGCAGCTCGGAGTGGCGATGATGGAAGCCCGTCTGAAATGGCTCGGAAATTGGTCATGACCTGGGGGAGAGTTCGCCTTGAGGTGGCGTTTTATAGCTGTATTGATCGGGAACCGGATGCGTTAATTCAGCATGTGGGAGGGAATGACCTTGGAGTGAGGGTGGCGAGAGAGTTGAAGACGGATATCAAGTTTGACTTGTTGCATTTGTGGAAGGCGTTCCCTGGTATTTTGATTGTAGGGTCCGGTATCCTAGCCGGAAGCAGTGGCGTTTCGCGAGGTCGGTGGATCATATTAACAGGGCCCGGGTAAAAAATTGAACCGGGCATTGGCAGGGTCGGAGCGCGAAATGGAGGATTGGTGGTCCGACAGGGAGAGCTGGAGGAGTCCACCGAGCATTATTTGAGGCGAGATGGGGTTCATCTCACGGGCATAGGTTTGGATTTGTGGATGTTGGTTTTGAAGGATGGCTTAAAGCAAGCAATGGGGGTGTGGAGGGCCCGGGCCAAGTAAGGTGTCACTTGGCCGGTCTGTGGCGGGGTGATAGGTCCGTTCAGAGAGGTTGGAAGTACCGACAGTCGGTTTGTTGGTATGAAGCCACGCAGGGGGAGTGGCTTCGGTTTGGATGGGAACTTGTGGGCGGAGGTCCTGCAGGTTCTGGGGAGGGGTAATTAACGATGGAACATTATTACCCCACACCTCGGGTCGGTTGGTTACGGCCGAGGTGGTCCTCTGGGCCGGTTGGAGGTTACGGCCGGGGGATAGGAATGATGGTTTGGCCTCTCGGACGGATCTATCAGGTGTGTTTTGTGGAGAATAAGTATATATGTACAGGTTATGTGTTATCAATGGGTGGCATGTGGAGCCACGAGTTTGGGTACATATATACTGTTAAATAAAGCTGTGGCCATCCGTGCAATAAAGTCGTAGTCTGTGTCGTTATTTTAGGTACAGTTGGTAAGGGGAAGTTTTACATTGGAGACCCGCTTATCCCTATAGATACGTCAAGCAGCGAGTGAATATATTACAGTCTCAATTCTCAGACACAGTAGTGTGTGCAACTGGGCCTAAAAAGCCCTGTGAGTTTATGTCACTAAGGAATGCTAAGTCACTTGTAAGTAGAGATGAGCCACCCCCCTAGCGTTCGAGTTCGGTTTGGTTCGTCGAACGGAGGCTCCGTTCGACGAACGGTAGATGAATGTTCGACGAACCGTTCGACGAACCATTCGAACCCCATTGAAAACAATGGGAGGCAAACACAAACACATAAATACACATTATACATGTACACATACAGTTAATAAACATTGCCATAACACTTACAGGTCCCCGCGACGCGTCCTGCACTCTGTCTCTCGCCGCTTTTCCTTACGATATTCGCTGCGTCCTCCCGGTAACCAGCACTGATGATAGGACCTTCAGTGACTTCAAAAAAAGCATGTGACCAGTCAAGTGTCTATTATCTCATTGGCTACAGACTGGTCACATGGCTAGACGTCATGCTAGGTCCTGTCAGTGCATCTCTCCGGTACGCGGTGCTCATTTGTGCATCTCCGTGTACCAGCAAGATGCTTGGGCACATGCTTGGCTCTCCGTTCCTGCATGTCGGCGCTCTTTACAGAGCCAGCCCACATGCAGGGACTAGATGCCACAGCCGGTGAATAGCGGCACCGGGAATCACGTGATCGGAGCACCATTGCTATGGTAACCCGCCTGTCAGCGGTGACGTCACCGCTTACAGCCCGCAGCCTCTGCTCACTCACTGAGTGATTAAACTGCACAGGAGCAGCAGCGTCTTCCTCCCACGCATTGCTGTCTGATGTAGCAGAGCTGCATGGGTTGAAGGAGAAAGAAGACAGAAGGCCAGGATCGTGGAGGGGTGAGAGGGAGTATTAAAAATGGAATCTCTAAGTGTGTCTGTGTATTTATTTCTATTAAAGTATTTTTTCTCTGTGTGGTGTCTTTTTTTTAACCCTTTATTGGAGATTCTTAATGCCCGGGTCAAACTTGCCTGACATTAAGAATCTCTGGCTTAATACTAGCTAGTAAAACAAAGCTAGTATTAACTTATTATTACCCAGAAAGTCACCCGGCTTCAGGGCTGCTGGAAGAGTTGGATACAGCGCCAGATGATGACGCTTCTATGAAAGCGCCATTTTCTGGGGCGGCTGCGGACTGCAATTCGCAGCAGAGGGGCCCAGAAACCTCGGGCTAACCTGTGCTGCGGATTCCAATCCCCAGCTGTCTAGTTGTACCTGGCTGGACACAAAAATGGGGCAAAGCCCATGTCGTTGTTTTTTTTTAATTATTTAGTGAAATTCATGAAATAATTAAAAAAAGGGCTTCCCTATATTTTTAGTTCCCAGCCGGGTACAAATAGGCAGCTGGGGGTTGGGGGCAGCCGTACCTGCCTGTTCTACCTGGCTAGCATACAAAAATAGCAAAACAAAATAAAAAATGCTTCCCTGGATTTTCCATTGCCAGTGATGGTAACACCAAGCAGTGGGGGTTAGCAGCCAGTATCTGCTTGGATTACCCTTAGCTATAGCAATACAAAAAATGCAGCGGGGCCCATATATATTTTTTTTTAATTATTTATTTAAATGACTAAAAAAAAAATGGGCTTCCATGTATTTTGATTGCCTGACATCACAGTACTGAAAAATAAATCATTAAATAAAATGACATAGCGCTCCGCGGTATTTTTGATTCTCAGCGCAGTTAAAGCAGACAGCTACGGGTTGCCACCCCCATCTGCCTGGCGTTACCTTGGCTGGCAATCAAAATACAGGGAAGCCCATTAATTTTTTTTATTTAAAAAAAATAGTTAAAAAAAAAAATGACGTGGGGTCTCCCCATTTTTGATAGCCAGCTAGGGTAAAGCAGAAGGCTATAGCCTGAAATCCACAGCTGGCAGCTTTACCATGGTTGGGGATCCAATGTGGAGGTCACCCCAGGCTCTTTTTTATAATTATTTTATAAATAATAATAATTACAAAAAAAAGTAGGGTCCCCCCAAATTGGATCACCAGCCAAGGTAAAGCAGACAGCTGTGGTCTGGTAGTCTCAGGGTGGGAAGGACCGTAGTTATTGGCCCTTCACAGCCTAAAAATAGCAGGCCGCAGGCGCCCCAGAAGTGGCGCATCCACTAGATGCGCCAATTCTGGCGCTTCACCCCAGCTCATCCCGTGCCCTGGTGCAGTGGCAAATGGGGTAATAAATGGGGTTGATACTAGCTGTAAGGTCACCTGACATCAAGCCCAGCAGTTTGTGATGTCATGGCGTCTATCAGATACCCGACATCACAAACTGTCAGTACTAACAAAAAAAAGACAAAAAAAATGTATTTGAAAAAATACTCCCCAAAACATTCCCTCTTTCATCAATTTATTGTAAGGAAAAAAAAATAAGGGGGTCCCACAACGACTCTGGACCGTCTAGAATATGGGGGACACACACAGGGAACGTATCCCCCATTTTCTAGGAGTGCAGATCCACCATATGAGGAGTGTGGGTGAAATGAATCTGCACCCACTCTCCCCGGGTCCACAGCAGCAGAGTCCATGTTGTAACTGTTGCTACCAAAGCTGCAATGCCCTGCTCATGAGGTAAGGGCATGCCTAATCAGGAGAACTATTCTACATTTCCAAATATTGGTATTTGCTGATATTATAGCTATTCCACCTACTATATATTGGGGATAGGATCTTGGAGATGGAATACCCTTTTAAGTCCAGTTATCCTGCTGAATGAATACTAAACAACAGAGCTCGCTATTTAGACATGTCATTTTGTGGCATATGACGGACTCTCATGTTTGGTATTCGTTCAGCAGGGCAACAGAAATAGGAAATACCGCCATTTGGAAATGTAGTGTAGCTCTCCTGAATAACTTTGTTCCTTACCTCATGAGCAGGGCATTGCAGTAGCTTACAGATTCATGGTTAGCACCATTCATAGAGACAGTGGGTTGATCATCGTCGTAACTGTTGCTACCAAAGCTGCAATGCCCTGCTCATGAGGTAATGGCATGCCTAATCAGGAGAACTATACTAAATTTGTTAATAAAGGTATGTCCTAATATTATTACTATTCCACCTCCTATATATTGGGGATAGGATCTTGGAGATGGAATACCCCTTTAAGTTCAGTTATCCAGCTGAATGAATACTAATCAACAGAGCTCTCTATTTAGACATGTTTTCTTGTGGCGTATAACGGACTGTCATGTTTGGTAGTCGTTCAGCAGGGCAACTATAAAATCAAATACCTCCATTTGGAAATGTAGTATAGCTCTCCTGATCAACTATGTTCCTTACCTCATGAGCAGGGCATTGCAGTAGCTTACAGATGCATGGTTACCGCCACTCACTGTGTCTGAACACAGGAAGCTGAGCTGACAGCTGCTCTGTGCATGCGTCAGCGTCTATTGTGAAGGAGGGGCCACGGGGGATCAACGCTGCACAGGTACCGTGGGACATCGGGGAACACTGGTGGTGTTATAGGGGGTGACCTGGCAGGGCCTGGGGAGGAGTTTTCTGTCGCATGTGTCATGGCACATGTGACAGAAATCAGAGGCGTAGGGTGAATGTGGCCGGCGCGCTGCTGTGCGTGCGGCCATCTTGGATTTCCGGGAGGGAGTCAGGGGGGGCACTTTAGCGACACCGGGGGACCGGAGGGTACCGGGGAGGAGATTTATCATGTTTGTTCATGCCAGATGGGAGATAAATATTTTTTTACCGGCGCTGTCATTTACTGTAACGTGATCATCGGTGTACGGTGTATACCGGTGATCACGTGAGCGGGGACCGGAAAAACCGGCCTGAATCATGATCTCCAGGGTCTCAGCTACCCCCTGAAATCCCAGAGATTTTCTGATGCCGGGGGGGCGTTATTCACTTATTTCTGCCTGCTGTTTATAAACGGCAGATCAGAATAAGGCTACATTCACACGACCAATCCGTTTTTGCGGTCCGCAAAAACGTTTTGTTTTTTTCACGGATGCATCCATGTGGCATCCATTTGGCATCCATTTCTGTTCCATTCCGTATACGGTCCGTATGTCATCCGATTGTCATCCGTGTGCCTTCTGTTTTTTTGCGTACCGCAAAAAAACTGAAGGAGGGTCATTGCAGGGCATGACGAGCGCTGCTATCAGGAGGTTAGCAAGGTACATTACCTGCGGTGATCGCTGCACTCCTGCCATCAGCACTGTCACTGACTTCATTGACCACCGCCTTCACAAACCAAGTATCGCGGGAGCCTGTGATGTCACCGCTAGTGACAGCGGTGACGTCAGGAGGGCAGGACTTCATCACCGCAGGTAAGGAACTTTACTAATCTCCTGACGGCAGTGCTTGTCATCCCCGTGGCTGCTGTCACTGCAGTGTGGGCAGCTGCAGACACATTACAGAGCAGGCAGCTACGGACACTACTTAGCGGGCAGCTGCGTACACACTACAGTGCGGGCATATGCTAATACTGCAGTGTGGGCAGCTGCGGACACTGCTGAGCGGGCAGCCGCGGGGCTGGAGCTGTAGCTGGACACAGACTGCAGCGGCATCCGAAGGAAGTCACACAGAAGTGCTTCTGTGTGGCTTTTGGGGATTTTTGCACACGTAGCCAGGATACACATCGGGTTACTAAGCAAAGCGCTTTGCTTGGATACCCGATATTTACCCTGGTTACCAGCTTACCGCACACGTAGCTGTGAAAAGCTACGTTTTTGGTGATCGAACCGTTCTCGAACGTAACTCGAACTGCCGAACTTTTAGCAAAACATTTGAGTTCATCGAACAACTCGAACACCCCCCAAAATCACTCGAACAAGAAATTGGCAAACCTCGAACCTCGAACATCGCTCATCTCTACTTGTAAGGCTGAACATGGAGCAAAACAAGGGGCAGCGTACGTAGTGGAATAGAGCGGAACTCTGCCCGAAAGCAAAACAGGTGCATACCATAAGGGTGCTGTAGCAAGGGAAGGGGGGTATAGGCAGACATGAAGGTGTATGGACAGAGGCGGCCTAAATCTCCTATGTCAAATACAGTGCGAAGTCTGCAGAAACGAATACATTTTATAAACCCAAAGTTTTAGAATTTGTTAGAGTGCTCGCATCTTCACTCTTCAATGCCCAGAGGACCAGGTCGCTTTCTCTCCATCACTAGACTAGGCACTTTATCAAATCTTGTTAAAGTATATAAAGGACTGTAAAAAAAAAAAAAGAAACAGTGAACAGTCTTAGATTTAGGAGGTCTGCATTCTGACAACCAATACTGCACCTGTTCTTGGCACGTATTTCTGCCGCTCTCGCGACAGCCGACGGGCTGCTCGGACCCGGATCCGCAGTGACTCAAAGGGTCTCCAGACCCGAGGCGGGATCGCGCGGCCTCTCAAAAATAAAAAGGGGGAGTTTTTGTGTTTTGGGATAGTGTTCGTGACGCCACCCACGGTGTGTGGTAACGTGAGAGACCACCGCTGCCGGTTTGGGGAGCCCAGGAACGCTGGTGCGTGGCAGCTGAAGTTGTTAACCCCTCCGTGGGCAGGGGAGTGGTGTCCCGGGGCCCGGTGATGGATGGCGTGGGGAACCCGTCGGGTGCAAGGGGGGTAACGTGTACTCACACAGTCCAAAGTCACTGACGCTGACACCAGGTAAACCAAACTCTTGAGCACTCTATGGTCCTTGTACGGGCACGCTGGGTCCGTGTCCTCTTGGTGCTGCTTTTTGACCTGAAGCCTTGTCCCTTGGCACTGTGTGTCCTACGTGTGGATCCCTTACACTTGAAGCGTTTCGGGTCCCGCTCACCTGCATGGCTAGCAGGGTGAGCTTGCTCTCAGGGTTCACGCTTGGGATTTTCTGGACGGTTGTGGGAAGTCCTATCCCCCTCGTTGCGCTAGTACCCCGATTCTGGAGCGGGTGGGGAATGGTTCCTGAAGATTCCATTCCCGTCGGGTGAATTACTGGGCTGCGTAAAGCTACTTCCCAGCCTAAGGTCCGCGTACCCTGTTGTGCCCTTGTCCCTGCCCAGTTGTAGAACAAGGCAGCCGGCCTGCTCTCTGTCGCAGCACCGTACTCCCTGCCACTACCCCCTGCGACCGGGGCTCCAGCTCCTTCGGGGCAGGCCAACATTTGGCACCTGGGACGGGTGCAGGAGCCCAGCTCCACAGCGTGACCTTGGCTGTCACCGCTGTCTCTCCTTCCACCTCCACTCTCTACAACTCTCTCTCTGCACTGACACTTCTGCCCTCCTTCTACCAGCCCTCCATCTGGGTGGCCCTATTCTCCTCAGGCTGCCCAATGGGTGTTTGGTGGGTGTGGTGCAGAGTGTTCCTCAGGATTTTTGTACACCTGTTGATAGCAAACCCAAAGTGACGGGACCCGTAACCAAGGAGGAGCGGGTACTATGCAGAAGGGCAGATTGCACGGCACCCTTGTGATGACCTGATAGGCCAGGGCGTTACATATTTATAAAGGGTCATCTACAGTGAAGGAAATAAGTATTTGATCCCTTGCAGATTTTGTAAGTTTGCCCACTGACAAAGACATGAACAGTCTATAATTTAAGGGTAGGTTAATATTACCAGAAATGCATAGAATATCCAAATTAAAATCGAGAAAATCACATTGTGTAAATTATATAACTTTATTTGCATTTTGCAGAGAGAAATAAGTATTTGATCCCTCTGGCAAACAAGACTTTATACTTTGTGGAAAAACCCTTGTTGGCAAGCACTGCAGTCAGACTTTTTTTGCAGTTGATGATGAGGTTTGCGCACATGTCAGGAGGAATTTTGGTCCACTCGTCTTTGCAGATCATCTCTAAATCATTAAGATTTTGAGGCTGTCACTTGGCAACTTGGAGGTTCAGCTCCATAAGTTTTCTACAGGATTAAGGTCTGGAGACTGGCTAGGCCACTCCATGACCTTAATGTGTTACTTTTTGAGCCACTCATTTATTGCCTTGGCTGTATAAAAGTGACAGATTGTGCTAATGTGCCTGAGAGTGGTGATAACGGTAATCTGAACTGTGAGTCTTGTGTGATGCCCTGACAAAATCAGGGTGTCACAGATGACTGCACCCGTCTTCTAGGTGCAGGATTCTCTCCTCTTTGGTCCTCCATCACAATCCCCATCCTGGTACAGATCATCAGCCATCAAAACCCTAGTCACCCCCCCATGACAATAGGGACACACCAGTGGGCAGAGCCAAGCAGATGGCGACGCCCATCTAGGGGTACTGATGTGTGATGGGAGGGGACAATTAGAGTTGGGTTGAGTTGAGTGGAGTTGAGCCAGGATTTGGAGCTCATGGGCGACCGGACGACTTGACATCTGACTAGGTGGCAGTCAGTAGACAGGGCCACAGGCGACGGAGATCCGGTCGCGGGAAACCTTAAATGGACCGGGGCAGGGTCGTAGCCCGCAGGTACTGACAGCATGAATCCGGTCCGGAGCCGTGCACAGATGGGGTACCTGGACCCTAGGGCAAGGAGCAGCTTTAAGCCCCTTACCAATTGACCAGCCTGGGACAAGATTTAAGGTCTCGTCCTACAGGAGGCCCAGATAGAGCGAAACAGAAGCCCAACGAGGGGGATAGGGCTCCGCAAGTGCCTGCTAAGATCCCACGGGTCAGTTCTCGCGGGCCCCAGCTCCCAAAAGACAGTAACACCAGGAGCGGACTTCCCTGTTTCACACAGAGTAGTTAACACAAAGGACTCAAACATAAAGTGCAGGTGGAAGGGCCCCTGTTCTACCGTACTGGGGTGCCGGATCCGAACACACCCTCCGGAGGCTACTGGCTACTGTTCGTTTGGTTTACCATCTGGACTCTGTGTCAAGTTATTACAGAACTGTGAGTACACCGGAACCATCCAGTCCAACCCTGCAGACTGCACTCTGTAACACCACCTCCCCTACCCGTGGAGGGGATAACATCCAGCTGCCCCACTCCATCAGTCCCGGGCATCACCTCCAGCGGCAGTGGCGGTGCCATCGAAACCACCGCACACCACGGGTGGTGTCAATGACAAACCTCCCCAATATATATATAAATTCCCCCTTTTTCACTTGCGGGTGACTGACGGGTGTTCAGGCCCGGGTCCGGGTGCTCATCAAGCCACCACAACAACCCCAGATCCGAGCGTCTCGAGCAGCCCTCCCCCTTTTGCCGTGGTCTGTTCCCTCGCCCGCAACACTTGCATTGACCTGAGACAACGAGGAAGCCTGTGGCCTGCAGTCTCCCAACTGGAACTAGCCAGACATCAATTTGGTAAAAATACTAATCGAGAATAATATTGGCATTGATAACGTAAGATATTTATCCATTGCTCAGTGATACTGTTCACAAAATATATTCCATCTGTCAGGGTTTGGCTCGATTAAACAGCTTGTAAAACACGTTCAGTTTAGGTCAAAATAAGGCACGCATGGCACGGCTTTAGTATTGGTGTCCAATATAGGCCACTACAGAACAGGAGAAGGACTTGGGTATTCTCATTACAAATAAGCTGAGCAGCAGCACTCAATGTCAGGCAGCAGCTGCAAAAGCAAACAAGATTTTAGGGTGTATAAAAAGAGAGATTAGATCCCGTGATCCCAACGTATTGTTACCCCTCTATAAATCACTTGTAAGGCCACAACTGGAATATGGGATTCAGTTTTGGGCTCCACATTTTAAAAAGGACATTCATAAGTTAGTCAGTTCAAAGGCGGGCAACTAGACTATTACAAGGAATGGAGGCCGCCCGTATGATGACAGGTTGAAAAAGTTAGATATGTTTAGCTTAGAAAAAAGACGTCTCAGAGGAGATCTCATTTATATGTATAAATACATGTGTGGTCAATATAAAGGACTGGCACATGACTTATTTCTTCCAAAGACAGTACTAAGGACCAGGGGACACTCACTGCGAGTGGAAGAAAAGCGATTCCGACAGCTAAATAGGAAAGGGTTCTCTACAGTTAGAGCAGTCAGACTATGGAATGCCCTACCACAAGAGGTAGTAATGGCAGATGCTATAACAGCTTTTAAAAAAGGGCTGGATGATTTCCTCAGTACACACAACATTGTTGGTTATAAATGACTAAGTGACCAAATGTAGAACTGGTGGAGGAAGGTTGAACTAGATGGACCTAGGTCTTTTTTCAACCTAAGTAACTATGTAACTATGTAACAACGAGGAAGCCTGTGGCCTGCAGTCTCCCAACTGGAACTAGCCAGACATCAATTTGGTAAAAATACTAATCGAGAATAATATTGGCATTGATAACGTAAGATATTTATCCATTGCTCAGTGATACTGTTCACAAAATATATTCCATCTGTCAGGGTTTGGCTCGATTAAACAGCTTGTAAAACACGTTCAGTTTAGGTCAAAATAAGGCACGCATGGCACGGCTTTAGTATTGGTGTCCAATATAGGCCACTATAGGTGGATAATTTGATTTTTAATGGTTTGAATAGAAGTTATATCTTAGACAAGCTCCAGATGACCCATGCCAGTGAAACAAACTTTATGTTTGGAGGTTATCCATTATCGCGAATACAGTGAAAGATTCATAAGTCTGTGGACACAGAGTGACACTTAGGGGTACTTTGCACACTACGACATCGCAGCTGCGATGTCGGTGGGGTCAAATCGATAGTGACGCACATCCGGCCTCGCTGTCGATATCATAGTGTGTAAATCCTCTTTGATACGATTAACGAGCGCAAAAGCGTCGTAATCGTATCATCGGTGTTGTATCCGACATTTTCATAATTTCACTGCAGCGACGGTACGATGTTGTTTCTCGTTCCTGCGGCAGCACACATCGCTGTGTGAGAAGCCGCAGGAGCGAGGAACATCAGCGTACCTGCGTCACTGCGGCTCACGCCGGCTATACGGAAAGACGGAGGTGGGGGGGATGTTTACGTCCCGCTCATCTCCGCCCCTCCGCTTCTTATGGCCGCCTGCCGTGTGACGCCGCACGACCCGCCCCCTTAGGAAGAAGGCAGTTTGCAGGCCAGAGCGACCTCGCAGGGCAGATAAGTCCATGTGAAGCTGCCGTAGCGATAATGTTCGGTACAAGATATCGCTGCTGCAACGGGGGCGGGGACCATTGCGCTCGGCATCGCAAGCATCGGCTTGTGATGTCGTAGTGTGCAAAGTGTAGCGGGCGGGGAGGGGACGCTGAGCTCACCACGCTCAGGTCCGGCGCTGCTGCTACTGCTGCTCGGTGGCTCGAGCGGTGGGCCGGATCCGGGGACTCGAGCCGCGCTCCTCGCCCGTGAGTGAAAAGGGGATGGTTTGGTTTGGGGGATGTTGTCCGTGACGCCACCCACGGTTGTGGTGAGGTTGGGACACCACCGCTGCTCTAGACGGGGATCCCGGGAGCGATGACAGGGAGCAGCCGAGATGTTTTTCTCTCCCTTCCATGGGTAGGGGGATTTGGTGGTCCCGGGGCCCGATGATGGTGACTGGAAGATGGATGGCGGGGCTTGGTGAGGTGCAGGGTCACGGGAGGGCAGCGCGGTGCCAGACGGCACGATGGTACTCACTCAGCCAATGATGTAGATGGAGACTCTGGTAAAACAAACGGCTGGATGGATGGGAGCAGGCCGGCTGCGATGGTCACTCCCGGTAGGTTGGCGGTGACTGTCTCTCCCTGCACCTGTGTTGTCGGCTCCGATGGCTTCCCACCGGTAGCCCGCTCCCCAGCGGTGTATTTGCCAGAGGAGCCCCTTTTTGCCCGCAGGCTCTGGCCCTGGGAACTCTAGCTTTGGCGGTAGCTGTATTTCCCTTCACGGTTGAGCGGTTGCCTTCAGTCGGGTCTTTGCTGCTGGGAAACCCCGGAGGTGACAGATATGACCGGTTTAATGGCGACTCCAAGCCTGGTCGGGGTCCGTAGGCCCTGCCGAGTGGTGCTGGCTTCTCTTCGCTCCCCGGTCCGGTACCGGCAGGCCACCGCCCGTCCCTGGTCCTTACGGTTGTGCGTCAATCGGCCTCACCTGCAGACGGTCACCACCGTCTGCCAACCTTGCTGTTTTTGTGCCCCGGACACGGCCAGTCTGCTCAACTACCACTTCCCTCAACTCTCAAACTGTTCTCTGCCAACTACTGTCTTCCTTTTCCCGCCTCCAGGATTGTGAACTCCTCGGTGGGTGGGGCCAACCGCCTGGCTCCACCCCACCTGGTGTGGACATCAGCCTCTGGAGGGAGGCAACAAGGATTTGTGTGTGACTCTGGTGTTCCTAACCGGGGTGTGGGGTGTGTTGTTGCTGTACCTGTGACGTCCTGGCTTGTCCAGGGTGCCACATTCCCCCTTGGTAAAACGCAGACCGTCCGCGGGCTGCCCGTCCATCACCGGTTTTATTTTTGTTAACTGTAAAGAAGTAGAAAAACATATAAAAACATTAACCACAAGCATTACTGTATAAACTTCCCATAACGGAGGCACGGTACTTTTAACATTACTAAACAGTAGTCAATTTTATTAAACAAATGGCTTCCGCTCTTCCCCCCGCCCAAACAACCTGGCCCTGATACTGCCCCTAAGAAGTGGGCAACACCCCTTGCCCCAGTCCAGAACCAAATTGCCCGCGCGGGTACGGTCTCTTTCAGGGGACCCACGCCCATGGGGGACCCCTGACCCCCGGAGGATCGCCACCAGTTATGGAAGTGGCGGGCCTGGGCCATCCATTTCCTCCAGGCCCATCCTCCAAATCAGTCTCTCCGGAGGCGGCAACGGTATAAGCAAACATTTTTATTTACATGCCACTAGTTTGTGGTTGCCCTGCAAGTTCTCGGGCTTGTCCGTAAGCAGTTTCTTATGCAAACGGTGCAGAAAGTCCTAACGGGGACTGGTTGCCGGCAACGGCCGGTTCAATCACGGTTGCAAATCAGATAACAGTTCGGCTGATTATTTTTCTTATCATTCAGACTCTTAAGCTGGTGTCACACACAGCGACAACGACAACGACGTCGCTGCTACGTCACCATTTTCTGTGACGTTGCAGCGACGTCCCGTCGCTGTCGCTGTGTGTGACATCCAGCAACGACCTGGCCCCTGCTGTGAGGTCACCGGTCGTTGCTGAATGTCCAGCTTCATTTTTTGGTCGTCACTCTCCCGCTGTGACACACACATCGCTGTGTGTGACAGCGAGAGAGCGACGAAATGAAGCGAGCAGGGAGCAGGAGCCGGCGTCTGGCAGCTGCGGTAAGCTGTAACCAGCGTAAACATCGGGTAACCAAGGGAAGACCTTTCCCTGGTTACCCGATATTTACCTTCGTTACCAGCCTCCGCTCTTGCTGCCAGTGCCGCCTCTTGCTCTGTGCACATGTGGCTGCAGTACACATCAGGTAATTAACCCGATGTATACTGTAGCAAGGAGAGCAAGGAGCCAGCGCTAAGCAGTGCGCGCGGCTCCCTGCTCTCTGCACTGTGACATGTAGCTGCAGCACACATCGGGTTAATTAACCCGATGTGTACTGTACCTAGGAGAGCAAGGAGCCAGCGCTAAGCGCGGCTCCCTGCTCTCTGCACTGTGACATGTAGCTGCAGCACACATCGGGTTAATTAACCCGATGTGTACTGTACCTAGGAGAGCAAGGAGCCAGCGCTAAGCGCGGCTCCCTGCTCTCTGCACTGTGACATGTAGCTGCAGCACACATCGGGTTAATTAACCCGATGTGTACTGTACCTAGGAGAGCAAGGAGCCAGCGCTAAGCGCGGCTCCCTGCTCTCTGCACATGTAGCACAGCGACGTTATGATCGCTGCTGCTTCTGCTGTGTTTGACAGCTAAGCAGCGATCATAACAGCGACTTACAAGGTCGCTGTTACGTCACCGAAAATGGTGACGTAACAGCGACGTCGTTGTCGCTGTCGCTTAGTGTGAACCCAGCTTTATTCATACATTCAACAGATCAACGGTACTGGTGGTCCCAACGGGGACAACTTGTAGCGGAGGACCGCTGCCATCACTTCAGGTCCACCCCACCGACCGGGGGAGGGGGCTGGGCTAGTGCTTGGGGCCCCTGGCCTTCTCTCAGCCTAGCGTCCAGGGCAAACCAGCCCCTCTCCTCGCAGTGCCGGGTATAGGTGACGAGGTCACCGGGGAGCAGATTGCGGCCCGGGTGGTCCTCCGGCAGGTGGTCATTCACGTCCCTTCGGGCCACAAAAACTTCGGCCTCCAAGCCCGGTTCAAAGATGAAGCCGTATCCTCTACAGACATCGAATCTCCTCACTTGTCCCTCATATCTCAGGCCCCGTACTCGGAAGGTGGCGCTGAGGAGGCTCTCCTTTTCTCTAATAGTGCAGGCTACCAGCTCCGCCTTCCTCTTCTCCCTCTCCGCAATCTGCTGGCCCAGCGGGGTCGGCTCCCTGTCCCAGTAAGGGGCTGCTGCAAGCCCCTGCGCACGGGTCGGGCCCCGTGAGACCTCCTTTACACTACCCATTACTGGCATTCTGGGTGGAAGGTCCCGCGGTGTCATGGCCTGGGGTGCTGCCTCACAGCAACGACCCGGCGCAGCCTCAGCCGAGGTGTGGGGTCGGGTACAGGGGTCCTCTCCCGCTTGACCTCCGCCTCCTCCTGCACGAGACGGGCGGCCGGAGTCAGTACGGGACCAGGCACGGTCACATGTGCCTCAGCTATATCTCCGCCGACAGGCTCGGCCTTCGGTATCTTCCATGGGAGCGGTTCAGGACGGTCACGTTCCTCGGCTGCAGGTCGGTCCACTTGGGCGGATTGGCAGGGTACCGCTACCGGTTGCGGTGGTAGCGCGCCTAGTGGCGGGGCAGCAGCAGCCAACATGGGCGGCGGGGGAGGCAGCAGGGCGAGCGGGTGCAGAGAGGGCTCCTCAGCCACGATGGCCGACCCAATAGGGATACAGGGGCGTGGGTTGCTTACCCGCTCTTCCAAACCTTCCTCCACCTTGCGTCTCCGTATGGCCGCCACCACATCCGCCATGTCGGCTTCCCACTCCTCCAAGAGGAGCTACACGCGGACCTGCAGACGGCTACTCAGCTGGACGGTCCGGACCTCCACCCACGCCGCGGTGCCGGGCGCGGGGGCTACGGTGTTGCTGGTCAGACGGTGCATCGCTGCGGCGGCCTCTTCCAGGAACCAAAAGATGGCCGCAGAGTCCTGGCGTCCCTGCTTTTATAGCCGCGGTCTACATGCGGCCGGACGCCATCCGTCCCCCCTTGGTTTCTTTCCGGCACCTCCTCTTCAGGGACGGAGCTTCGCTTTCGCACCTCCACTGCTCGGGAAGACACTCGAGCGGGGAACTTTTCGCACTCAAGATGGCGGCTTCTGAAAATTTTCAGCCGGACACCTCTGGCGGGACACAAGGCGCACTTCTACCAGGCGGTAGAACGGTAAGATCCTGTTCGTGACGCCAAGTTGTCGTGGGCGGGGAGTGGACGCTGCGCTCACCACGCTCGGGTCCGGCGCTGCTGCTACTGCTGCTTGGTGGCTCGAGCGGTGGGCCAGATCCGGGGACTCGAGTGGCGCTCCTCGCCCGTGAGTGAAAAGGGGATGGTTTGCTTTGGGGGATGTTGTCTGTGATGCCACCCATGGTTGTGGTGAGGTTGGGACACCACCGCTGCTCTAGACGGGATCCCGGGAGCGATGACAGGGAGCAGCCGCCTCCAGGACTGTGAACTCCTCGGTGGGTGGGGCCTACCACCTGGCTCCACCCCACTTGGTGTGGACATCAGCCCCTGGAGGGAGGCAACAAGGATTTGTGTGTGACTCTGGTGTTCCTAACCGGGGTGTGGGGTGTGTTGTTGCTGTACTTGTGACGTCCTGGCTTGTCCAGGGCACCACACAAAGTACCCCATAGAGTAACTGCAGATTTCTGGATTTATACTAGACAATCCCTTTAAGCATGTGCCCTCTCTGGGAGATGGCAATAGGACCATTATTTTGAGCTTTTAAATATAACCCTTCTGCGTCTGCATCAATCGCTGCAACAGCCTTGTGTAGGGGGCCATGTTTAGCTTTGTGGGACACACAGAAACAAGCTGAGAAGAGGTTTGACAAGGTGATATTAGCCTGTGCCACTAAGGTCATGTATTCTATATATCCCATAGTGCTATTGAAAAATGCAAGACTATTTCATATAAATGTCCCAGCTAAGTTGGCAATTAAAACTAGAGTAAAATCATAACCTGGGAGCCTCTCGAGAGCTGAACCTCATTTTATTTAGTGTCACTTTTTATGCCCCTGAACAAAAAACATGATCACTTATATTACTTTTCAGCCCATGAGTGGGCACAGAGCTGAACCTTTTAGGCTTACATCACCAATAAAAGTGTCAGGAAAAAACCCGGTGTGGTTAGTTCGGTAATCCTACCGAGTCACAAGCCATCAGGACATGTCGTGGCAACTCCCCGCAGTAGGGGAAATTGTGGATTTGTCGGCTTGTCCATGTTATATCAATAACCGGCTCTGTTATTGGGGTGGTATTAAAAGTAGGCATAATGGATTTTTGCTTTTTCACTAAATGTCAGTCAAGCATTAGATTTAATAGCGACATTGTTGAAACTCATTAAACGTGGCCTTTTGCTGTAGGTTAGTACAGGGGTGAAATTGATTATTTAAAGCAGATGTGCTTCAGGTTTGTGTTCTGGTTTCTTACCCATACATGTATGAGCTGAGGCTGGAGGATACATACAGTTGCAATCAAAAAATGTTATCCGTTGCAAATTAGGATTAATAGCAAAATGGATGAAATTTCCGAAATATACAAACGAAACAAGAACAACATAAATAGCTTAAAAACCCCAAAATAAATTCTTTCTCCAAATTCAGCATAAAAACAACATTTTTGCTGAATACTACAGTCTCAGAATTATTTACCTCCTTCATGAAAAGCATATTGTATACTTAGTAGACCACCTCTGACTGTTATGACCTGCAGACAACGGCTCCTGACAGCGTTCGGCAATGGCCTCTAGTTCACTAATATTTCTGGACTGTAATTAGTGTGGTCCAAAACTAAAAAAGGAGATCAGTGCCTTGCCTTAATCAGGAATGGATTCAAAAAGATAATACGTTTTAATGTTTCTAGAGATCTAGCTGGAAGCAGTATTCAAAATTTAATTGAACATTGGCTACACTTCCTACATGTGGCCAAAAGCGAAAGCTGTCACCACCTGCTAGAGATGATTGGATCTTTTGAAATTGAAATTCCCTGCCTTGGCCAAATTTTCCCCCAAAATTTGATTTGCGGCTAATAGATTTCCACAGAGCTCAATAATGGAAAGCTGGTACTTGCTCAGAAAATACACTTGGGGGAGAGAGAGAGAGAGCGCAAGAGAGAGAAAGACAGGACCCCACTGACCATAAGAGCTTACACTCTAAAGGAGAGACAGTCATAGAGAGAGAGAGAAAGAGAGACAGAGAGGACCCCACTGACCATAAGAGCTTACACTGTACAGGAAAGAAAGAGAGGAGCCCACTGAACAAAAAAAGCTTACACTGTACAGGAGAGAGAAAGAAAGAGGACCCCTATGACCATAAGAGCTTCCACTCCTCAGGAGACAGAGAGAGAGAGAGAGGACACCACTGATCATAAGAGCTTACATTGTATAGATGAGAGAGCAGACCCCACTGACCATAAGAGCTAAAACTCTACAGGAAAGAGAGAAAGAGAGAGAGAACACCACTGATCATAAGAGCTTACATTGTACAGGTGAGAGAGAAGACCCCACTGACCATAAGAGCTAACATGATACAAGAGAGACAGAGAGGACCCCACTACCATAAAAGCTTACACTATACAGGAGAGAGAGAGAGAGAGGACCCCACTGACCATAAGTGCTTACACTGTACAGGCGAGAGAGAGAGGACCCCAAATTACCATAATAACTTACACTGTACAGGAGAGAGAGAACCCCACTGACCATAAGAGCTTACACTATACAGGAGAGATATTGATAGAGAGAGAGAGGACCCCACTGACCATAAGTGCTTACACTCTACAGGCGAGAGAGAGAGGACCCCAAATTACCATAATAACTTACACTGTACAGGAGAGAGAGAACCCCACTGACCATAAGAGCTTACACTCTACAGGAGAGATAGAGATAGAGAGAGAGGACCCCACTGACCATAAGAGCTTACACTATACAGGAGAGATATTGATAGAGAGAGAGAGGACCCCACTGAACATGATAGCTTACACTATACAGGAGATAGAGAGGACCCTACTGGCCATAAGAGCTTACACTCTACAGGAGAGATAGAGATAGAGAGAGAGGACCCTGCTGACCATAAGAGCTTAACCATAAGAGGCACGTGTGGCAACGCAAAAAGACATAAGTTCACTACATGATGCCTCAGAAGTATTAGAAATAGTGTCGGACAAGTTGTTTTGTCGCTGTATGCGACATTGCTCTGGAGCGGTTGCCCCACAGGTACTGAGATCTCCAGACATTCCTGGATTCCTGGCCGCTACACATACAGGTGGCCAACATCTCAGGGACCCCTTATAGGTCCCTGCGCTCAAAACCCCGTGATGAACCCCACTACGAAGGGGGGGAAACGAGTAGGCTCTGGTTATACGGAGGGACTGGTCAATGCAGGAAAAACCTCCTGGGATCTCTAGGCGGATTACTCTGTCATGCTAAGTACCTCTTAAAGATCTGTTATGGAACTAATTGTTTTTAATATGGTCATAATTAATGGTCTTCTGTATAAGCCGTTTTTTCTGCTTTAATTTAGGTCTGCTACATTGAGTTCTCTGCTCGACTAATTTCAGTTCTAGGGAATGCTCATGTTAATATAGAACTGACCAGAAAAGCAGCATTGTGTGGAGTATCTGACTCTGTTGTGTGAATAGTGACAGACATAGTTTTGAGCCAGACACCGTGTGACAAAATCATGATCTCCTATGAATGCTACTTGCAGTCGGCGCTCACAGGAGGATCATGATAACAGACAAAGGGGTCATCAACTGACCCCTGGCTAACATGACAAAACATTGGCTCCCTGCGATAACATCATGAGTAGGCTCTCATACTGAAACATTTATTTATTTATTTTTTTCAATTTTTTGCTTTAGCACTTTATTGAGGTTCTTGGTTGTGGGTACCCCTTTGAGTAGCAGGCAGGGGCATCTAAGGAATAACCACCACGGAATAGTGGCACCACAAAAATTAGGGTGTCTAACCTCCATTTCTAGGCAGGATACAGTGGCGGGTGAGCCTTTTCATCCCTGATATTAATACTTGGGCCACAATACCCCTTATTTTGGGGCCATCACAACATTTTTGTCCTAATTACTTTTACCACGTTAGTTACACCAGTGTGTTCACTTCACGCTACACTAACTTTTTCTTTTGCGTTTTGACTGTTTTTAATATCTAATATTTTCAATAAAGTATCACATTTTTAGAAGTTTTTGTTTTGGTCTGTTATGGTAATACCTCTTTAAACATTATAAGTTATTTGGTCTGGTTTTTTTTTTAACTTCGGGTATACATCACAAAGTTTAGAGAAAAAGGATTAAACTCATCGGCCTTTCGATCAGAAAAGGCAAAAAGGAGTTCGGTGGTTGCTTGAATCACCTGGTGGAGCGCAGCAGTGATTAACGAAATGGAGAAATATTCAGCACTTCAATAGGATTAAAAATTAGATTTTTATTCAATCCATTAAAATAGAAAAGTGAAGGAAAGGATTAAAACTGATGTGTTTGTTTCCGGTGCCCTATGCAGCCTTAATCATGTTATGATATAGGGGGCATAGGGCACCAGAAATGTGTCTCTTATAATCCTTTCCTGCACTCCTCTGTTTTAACCACTTTACATAATTTGGCGTACTGGTATGTTATAAGTCGTTTCCCTGCCAAGCTTGCATCTTTCTCTGTACACGTCAGCTGATCTGATCAGCTGGCATGTGTGTCTAAAGGCCGCTTTACACCACTAGCGAGATATCTTTGGGGTCACTGAATTTGTGACGCACATCCGGCCTCGTTAGTGACGTCGTTGCGTGTGACACTTACGAGTGACCGCTAACGATCCAAAATACTCACCAAATCGTTGATTGTTGACACGTGTCGCGGGTGGAGGGGCGCGCTCGCCACGCTCGGGTCCGGGGCTTCTGCTGCTGCTCGGTGGCTCGAGCAGTGGGCCGGACCTGAGGACTCGAGCAGCGCTCCTCGTCCACGAGTGAAAAGGGGGTGGTTTGTTTTAGGGAGATAGTTCGTGACGCCACCCACGGGTCGTGGTGATTTTTGGCACCACCGCTGCTGGTGACGGGGATCCCGGGAGCGATGGTAGGGTGCAGCTAGGATGTTGTCCCCTCCGTGGGCAGGGGTTGGTGATCCCGGGGCCCGGTGGTGTAACGGGGAGGCTGGATGGCTGGGGTGCAGGGTTGCAGGGGCAGCACGGCGCGGTGCCGAATGGTACTGGTGTACTCACTCAGGCAGTCAATGACAGAGTCTCTGGTAAACCAAACGGCTGGATGGACGGGTCCCGCAACCGGCTGCAGTGTTTTTCCCCTGACCCCGGGTTGGTATTGTGAGTCCTTTCCTGCACCTTCTTGTACGCTCCTCCTGTGCTCTGGTTTCCAGCTGGCTCCCCGGTTCGGTACCGGACGGGCCACCACCCTGTCCCGGCTACCTACGGTTCCACCAAGACTGTCTTCCCGGCTCCTGCAGACGGCCACTACCGTCTGCCTGACTGGCTACACAAGGGCCCTGGGCTCCAACCTAGGCCCCAGTCTGCATCTGCCTCTCTGCACACCTCCTCTCTCTTCCTCTGCCTCGACTTGTCTGAACTTGTTTTCTGCCTCAGGCCAGCTAGACTCCTCGGTGGGCGTGCCCATCTGCCTCACTCCGCCCACCTGGTGTGTCTGTCTGACCCCGAGGGAAGAAATCAGGTCTCATTGGGGATGACTGCTGTGAACTGCTGGGGGTGGGGGTGTGTGTGTGTGTGACGCCCTGGACTAGCCAGGTAGTCACATACATAACAACATACACACACCCCCAACCTAGACAGTCACAACAGTCAACCAAAAACCCTTGTTGCCTCCCTCCAGGGTCTGATGTCCACAGCAGGTGGGGCAGAGGCAGGTGGTTGGCCCCACCCACCGAGGAGTTCACAGGCCTGGAGGTGGGAAAAGCAGTAGATTGAGTTTAGAGGTGAAAGTGAGAGGACACGAAAATGCAAGTGTCTGGGTCGGAGCCCAGGCACTGACAGCAAGGTTGGCAGACGGTGGTGGCCGTCTGCAGGAGTTAGTGGAACTCTGCAGAGCCGTAGGACCGGGCTCGGGCGTTGCCCCGCCTATACCGAACCGGGGAGCAAAGTGAACCTAAGCACACAGGCAGGGCCATCGGACCCCGACCAGGCTTGGAGCCGCCGACAATAGTCAAATCCGAGTGTGACAGGAACTCCAGGGGTTTCCCAACAAACAAGACCCGACAGAAGGCAACAGTCCACACCAAGAGGATATACAGCCACTGCCACAGACTAGAGATACAAGGGCCAGCGCCTGCGGGCAAAACAGGCTCCTACGGCACCTATACGCCGGGGAGCGGACTACCGGTGGGCAACCACAGGAGTCAGAACATTCTAACAGGTGCAGGGAAAGACAGCCACCATCAGCCGTCTGGGGAGAGTGTGGCGCCCTGGACAAGCCAGGGGCCACAGATAACAACACACACACACCCCCACCCCCAGCAGTTCACAGCAGACATCCCCAAAGTGACCTGCTTTCTTCCTCGGGCTCAGGCAGACACACCAGGTGAGCGGAGTCAGGAGATGGAGACGCCCACCCAGGATTTTGGCTGGCCGGAGGCAGGAAGCAAGCCCAGTCTAGTTCAGGCAGAGGAACAGAGAGGAGGTCTGCAGAGAGGCAGACATAGCCAGGGGCCTAGGTTGGAGCCTAGGGCCCTCGTACAGAAAGTCAGGCAGACGGTAGTGGCCGTCTGCAGGGAGCCGGGAAGACAGTTGGTGGAACCGTAGGTAGCCGGGGCTGGGCGGTGGCCCACCGGTACTGAACCGGGGAGCCAGCTGGAAACCGGAACGCAGGAGGAGTGTGCACGGAGGTGAAAGAAAGGCCTTACACCACCAAACTGGGTCAGGGGAGAAACAACAACCGCAGCCGTCTGTGGGACCCGTCCATCCAGCCGTGTGTTTTACTGAGAACTGTGTCATCATCATTACCGGCTGAGTGAGTACCACCGTGCCGTGCGGCACCGCGCTGCCCCCGCGACCCTGCACCTCACCAGGCCCCGTAACCCGCCTGCTACCCATCCACCTACCTCACCGGGCCCCGGGACAACCAATCCCCTACCCACGGAGGGGAGAACTAACATCTAGCTGCTCCATACCATCGCTCACAGGATCCCCATACAGAGCAGCGGTGGTGTCACCAAAAATCACCACAACCGTGGGTGGCGTCACGGACAATAAATCCCCAAAACCAAACCCCTTTTCACTCACGGGCGAGGAGCGCCGCTCGAGTCCCCGGGATCCGGCCCATCGCTCGAGCCACCGAGCAGCAGAGGCCGCAGGGACAGCGGCAGCCAGACCCGAGCAGTGGGAGAGCGCAGCGTCCCCTCCTCCGCCCGCGACAACTTGGCGTCACGAACAGGATCCTACCGCTCTGCCGTTTGGTAGAGGTGCGCCTTGTTACCGCCGGAGGTGTCCAGCCGAATGTTTTGCAAAGCCGCCATCTTGGGCGCGAAAAATTTCCCGCTCGAGCGTCTTCCCCGAGCAGGAAAGGCGCGAAAGTGGAGCCCCGCCCCCTGAAGAAGGAAGTGCTAAAAAGAGGCTAAGGGGGATGGGATGGCGTCCGGCCGCATGTGAACCGCTGCTGTGGAAGCAGGGACGCCAGGACTCTGCCAGTGTTTGGTTCCTGGAACACCGCTGCACGAGATGTCCCGTCTGTCCGGCACCGCTGAAACCTCGGTGCCCGTGCCCGCGGCCAACGCCCCGACCGACCCGTTACCCCTGTCACCGGTAGCGGAGCTCGCCGCGTCTGTGAGGGAGGGCCCAGGTCTTACCTTTGTCAACGCCCTGCCACCGGTCCCGGCTTCCATCCCAGCGGCACCGCCGATAACGACGGCCCTGGCAATCCGCCCGGCCACGACAGAGATGACGACGGCTCCGGCAGTCCGCCCGGCCGCAATGGCAGCGAAGCACCCATCCCGTTAACTGTCTGGGCATCCTGATTCTGGACTGGGGTCAAGGGGTGCTGCCCATTTCTTAGGGGCAGCATCAGGGCCAGGTTGTTTGGGTGGGTGACTAAAGGACCCGTTCCGTTGCCATTATTAAAAGTGTTTATTTTTGTTACAACGTTGAAGTAATGTGCATCCCGTTGTGGGAGGGTTGCAAGGGAATGCTTGTGTTTTGATGTTTTATTCTTTTTGCAGTTAAAAGGAAAATAAAACTGGTGATGGACGGGCAGCCTGCGGACGGTCTGCATTTTGCTAAGGGGGAATGTGGCGCCCTGGACAAGCCAGGGGCCACAGATAACAACACACACACACCCCCACCCCCAGCAGTTCACAGCAGACATCCCCAAAGTGACCTGCTTTCTTCCTCGGGCTCAGGCAGACACACCAGGTGGGCGGAGTCAGGAGATGGAGACGCCCACCCAGGAGTTTGGCTGGCCGGAGGCAGGAAGCAAGCCCAGTCTACTTCAGGCAGAGGAAGAGAGAGGAGGTCTGCAGAGAGGCAGACATAGCCAGGGGCCTAGGTTGGAGCCTAGGGCCCTCGTACAGAAAGTCAGGCAGACGGTAGTGGCCGTCTGCAGGGAGCCGGGAAGACAGTTGGTGGAACCGTAGGTAGCCGGGGCTGGGCGGTGGCCCACCGGTACTGAACCGGGGAGCCAGCTGGAAACCGGAACGCAGGAGGAGTGTGCATGGAGGTGAAAGAAAGGACTTACACCACCAAACTGGGTCAGGGGAGAAACAACAACCGCAGCCGTCTGTGGGACCAGTCCATCCAGCTGTGTGTTTTACTGAGAACTGTGTCATCATCATTACTGGCTGAGTGAGTACCACCGTGCCATGCGGCACCGCGCTGCCCCCGCGACCCTGCACCTCACCAGGCCCCGTAACCCGCCTGTTACCCATCCACCTACCTCACCGGGCCCCGGGACAACCAATCCCCTACCCACGGAGGGGAGAACTAACATCTAGCTGCTCCATACCATCGCTCCCGGGATCCCCATACAAAGCAGCGGTGGTGTCACCAAAAATCACCAGAACCGTGGGTGTCGTCACGGACAATAAATCCCGAAAACCAAACCCCTTTTCACTCACGGGCGAGGAGCGCCGCTCGAGTCCCCGGGATCCGGCCCATCGCTCGAGCCACCGAGCAGCAGAGGCTGCAGCGGCAGCCGGACCCGAGCAGTGGGAGAGCGCAGCGTCCCCTCCTCCGCCTGCGACAAGAGCACAACAACACTGCAGCCGGCTGCGGGACCCGTCCATCCGGCTGTTTTGGTTTACCAGAGACTCTGTCGTTGATTGTCTGAGTGAGTACACCAGTGCCGTCCGGCACCGCGCCGCGCTGTCCCTGCAAACCTGCACCCCAGCCATCCAGCCTCCCCGTCACACCATCAGGCCCCGGGATCATCAACCCCCCCTACCCACTGAGGGGACAACATCCTAGCTGCTCCCTCCCATCTCTCCCGGGATCCCCGCCACCAGCAGCGGTGGTGCCATCATCACCACATCCCGTGGGTGGCGTCACGAACTCTCTCCCCAAACCAACCATCCCCTTTTCACTCACGGGTGAGGAGCGCTGCTCGAGTCCCCAGGTCCGGCCCACCGCTCGAGCCACCGAGCAGCAGCAGCAGAAGCCCCAGACCCGAGCGTGGCGAGTGCGTCCCTTCCGCCCGCGACATGTGTGTTGTTACTTGTGACCCCTGGCTAGTCCAGGGCGTCACAACACGTCGTTCATTTCCCAAATATCGTTGCTCGTTTTGGACACAGGTTGTTCGTCGTTCCTGAGGGAGTACACATCGCTATGTGTGACACCCCAGGAAAGACGAACAACTGCGTTCATGCGTCCTCTGACAACGAGGTGGGAGTGACGTGAATGCGGCTTCTCTCCGCCCCTCCGCTTCTATTGGTAGCCCGCTGATTGATGTCGCTGCGATGACGCACGAACAGCCCCCTTAAAAAAGAGGTTGTTCACCGCCCACAGCAACATCGCTAGGAAGGTAAGTCCGTTTGACGCCTCCTAACGATATTGTTCACCACGGGCAGCGATTTGCCCATGACGTACAAACGACGGGGGCGATGTTGCAGTGTGTAAAGTGGCCTTAACAGTTGCAGGTGGATTGAAGTTCTGCAGGCAGCTGTTACCAGTTAAATCCCACTGTCAATATCAGCTGGACTTAACACATTTTGGCATGGGGTGGTGTCATTCCCTGCTCCCATCAGCCTATCCATGATGTGATCGCAAGGAGCCAATAGATTGTCATGACAGCCAGGGGTCAGTTGATGACCCCTTTGTCTGTTATCATGATCTTCCTGTGAACGCTGACTGTGAGCAGCATTCATAGGAGATCATGATTTTGTCACGTGTCAAAATAAAAACTACGTCTGTCACTGTTCACACAACAGAGTCAGAAATTCTACACAATGCTGCTTTTAAGTTTCACAGACAGGCTTGAGCGTCGACCAGCTGTGCATTTGTTCGTACTCGGGCTTGCAGGAGTTAATTTCTGCTAGCCTGTGGATTACTGTTAGAATCACATGTTACAGGAGACCTATCACAGCACTTGTTAAGATGGTGGAGACTGTTCTCTCATGCCGATGATAGTTTTCTGCCGGTCTTTGTGCTTTGTCATTCAGTTGTTGGTCAACTTCTGTGTGCTGTTTGTGTTGTGGAAAAACTCTTGTTGCCTAATTAATTCCCCCCTTCTTTTAATTTCCTCCTGATCACGCATTTTCTATACCTCTGTGAGTGATTGCTGTCCCAGAACCTCTCCTAGGTGGAGGGTGAGGGGCCACTAGACTAGAGTTGTCCAGGCGCTAGGGCAAGGAAGGTGGCCCAAACATAATCACCTTCAGATGTATCTTTTAGGATCAGGTTCAGCCAGAGTTCCCCTAACCTGAGGGCCAGTTAGGCTCCCTTTTTCCTAGTAATCCCGTCACACCACATGACAGACTACTACTGTACAGAGCGATGCTAATGCCCTGCTCTGTACAGAACAAGTGGTCAGATGATCACAGCTTCAAGTCCCCTAAAAGGGCTGCTAAATACAACAAAAAGTGGAAAAACAAGTTACTAAAAATATTACACCCCCCGCACAAAAGTTTCAATTATCTCACTTTTGCTCCATTCAAAGTAAAACAATAAAAAAAATTACACATATTTGGTATTGCTGCACTTGTAAAAGTCTGACCCATCAAAATACTAAATAAATTAATCAGATTGGTAAATTCCTGAAAAGCAGAATAATAAAAATGGCAGAATTATATTTTGTGTTCGCCGCAACATTGCAATAAGAGGCGATCAAAATAGTCGCTATATCCTGAAAAATGAAAATATTACGGTCATGGAAAATGGTGCAAAAGACAACATTTTTTTTTCTTACACATTTAATTTTTTTTTAACCACTTATATTACAAATAACTATACATGTTTGGTAAATGTGTACTCCTACTGACCTGGAGAATTACATTGCTTAGTCAGTTTTACCACATAGTGAACATGGTAAATTAAAAAAAAACAAAACGAAAAACCAATTGTGGAATAGCATATTTTTTTGCAATCTCAGCAAACTTGGATTTTTTTTCTCGCTTTCCAGTGCATCACATTGTAAGGCCTCGGTTCTACTTGTGCATAGCCTCTGATGCGAAAGCATTGGAAGTGATATGCTAATGCTCCTCTGCTGCGAGCGTCAGCTGAGGGTCATATGACTGTAATGCAATCTTGCGATTATATCACAGCTGCGGCAAAGAGAGACGGAGCACTTTCTCCCCATCTCCTATGTATATCGCACTGCGGTCGGATGACATGCGAATGCAGTGCCATGTTTCACACTCTCCCATAGACTTGTATGGGGGTGCGTGATCCGAGGCTCGCTGCGAAACACATCATGCTGCATGCCGCTATGACATGAGAAATCAATCGCAGATGGACAATGCCCCATAGTTTTGCACTGGTGAGAGTGCAGTCCAATGATTTATCAGATATCAGATTGCACTCGTGCGTGCAAAACGCAAGTGGAACCGAGCCCTAAAACTATTGATCTTATTCAAAAAGTGCAATGGGTCCCGCAAAAAGCATGCCCTCATATGGCTATAGGGATGGAAAAACAAAACTGTTATGGCTTTTGGAAGAAGGGGAGGAAGAAAGAAAAGTGAAAAATACGGAAAATTGCAAAGTCGTGAAGGGGTTAATGCATTGAATAAAAATATTTTTTTAGTTCTACTTGATGAAAGTACTGAATATTTTTCAATTTTATTTGAAAAATGTACCTGGCACATGCGCCAAATGGAAATGAGCAGTGAAAAGTCCACAAAACCTAAATGTCTAATTGTTTCCTATAGAAAACCCTTTCACCTTTGATTCCCACAGTTCCCAGAATCCTATATTATGAGGCAGAATTATTCCTATACATTTCTTTACACACCAGGTTTCGATGAGCCAGCATGATCCCCATAATGGTGGGAAAATACCAACCGGTCTGATTCTCTGTAGTTAGACTGACGGGGTTCGAGCTTTTCCAGCTTCCACTTAGACCAGCACCTTGGCAGATGTTGGGAGATCGCTTCTGGGAAAAAGCTACTTTTGTTCAAGAAAAACAATACCATTTCCAAAAATGTATTAGTAAAAACAGAGCGAGACCTGACAGAAGTCCAAGTTCATTTATTATTTGATTTGAAGCAAACACATTGCAAACTTGTAACACTGATAAGATAATCTAAATAATTTACTCCATTTTTTGTACAAAATTACTTTAAGATTCTTGAGAACTTCCAAATAATTCAAAAGCCTTTATCTATCCTAGGATATAATATCCACAGACCTACAGAGTTCTACAAAGCCAGTACTCATGATCCCCTACATGTGTAGTGCCAATGTACAGTACAGACCAAACGTTTGGACACCTTCTCATTTAAAGAGTTTTCTTTATTTTCATGACTCTGAAAATTGTAGATTCACATTGAAGGCATCAAAACTATGAATTAACACATGTGGAATTAAATACTTAAAAGTGTGAAACAACTGAAAATATGTCTTATATTCTAGGTTCTTCAAAGTAGCCACCTTTTGCTTTGATTACTACTTTGCACACTCTTGGCATTCTCTTGATGAGCTTCAAGAGGTAGTCACCAGAAATGGTCTTCCAACAGTCTTGAATGAGTTCTCAGAGATGCTTAGCACTTGTTGGCCCTTTTGCCTTCACTCTGCGGTCCAGCTCACCCCAAACCATCTCGATTGGGTTCAGGTCTGGTGACTGTGGAGGCCAGGTCATCTGGCATAGCACCCCATCACTCTCCTTCTTAGTCAAATAGCCCTTACACAGCCTGAAGGTGTGTTAGGGTCATTGTCCTGTTGAAAAATAAATGGTGGTCCAACAAAACGCAAACCAGATGGAATAGCATGCCGCTGCAAGATGTTGTGGTAGCCATGCTGGTTCAGTATGCCTTCAATTTTGAATAAATTCCCAACAGTGTCACCAGCAAAGCACCCCCACACCATCACACCTCCTCCTCCATGCTTCACGGTGGGAACCAGGCATGTAGAGTCCATTCGTTCACCTTTTCTGCGTCGCACAAAGATATGGTTGTTGGATCCAAAGGTCTCAAATTTGGACTCATCAGACCAAAGCACAAATTTGCACTGTTCTAATGTCCATTCCTTGTGTACTTTAGCCCAAACAAGTCTCTTCTGCTTGTTGCCTGTCCTTAGCAGTGGTTTCCTAGCACTTATTTTACCATGAAGGCCTGCTGCACAAAGTCTCCTCTTAACAGTTGTTCTAGAGATGTGTCTGCTGCTAGAACTCTGTGTGGCATTGACCTGGTCTCTAATCTGAGCTGCTATTAACCTGCGATTTCTGAGGCTGGTAACTTGGATAAACTTATCCTCTGCAGCAGAGGTAACTCTTGGTCTTCCTTTCCTGGGGGGGGGGGGGTCCTCATATGAGCCAGTTTCTTTGTAGCGTTTGATGGTTTTTGCCACTGCACTTGGGGACAATTTCAAAGTTTTCCCAATTTTTCGGACTGACTGACCTTCATTTCTTAAAGTAATGATGGCCACTCATTTTTCTTTACTTAGAATTTGTATTATGTCAAGAAAAAAACTGCTAACAGTCTATTCAGTAGGACTATTAGCTGTGTGTCCACCAGACTTCTGCACAACACAACTGATGGTCCCAATCCCATTTATAAGGCAAGAAATCCCACTTATTAAACTTTACAGAGCACACCTGTGAAGTGAAAACCATTTCCGGTGACTACCTCTTGAAGCTCATCAAGAGAATGCCAAGAGTATGCAAAGCAGTAATCAAAGCAAAATGTGGCTACTTTGAAGAACCTAGAATATAAGACATATTTTCAGTTGTTTCACACTTTTTTGTTAAGTATTTCATTCCACATGTGTTAATTCATAGCTTTGATGACTTCAAACAATTTTCAGAGTCATGAAAATAAAGAAAACTCTTTGAATGGGGTGTGTCCAAACCTTTGGTCTGTACTGTATATCTCTAATGGAAGTTACAATATAATTCATACTTTGGAAACTTTTCAACACAAAGCATTTCGCTTTGCTTATAATTCCCTACCTGATATAAAGTTGTGGAAACTTTGTATACACAAAATTCCCATACAATGCCAGTCAGGGGTACAAAAGGCAGTCTTACACACTCTTCCCAGGTTCAGGCTCTACTCCCTTTACCCGGGTCTACTAAACTCTCTTAGGCTATGTGCGAATGTGTGCGTTCTGCACCGCACCGAAAATGTGCGCTTCAGAGCGCAGCTGAAAAGCTGCGTTCTGAAGCGCATGGTGCCGGCAGATTCGTGCGCTCTGCATGCTGCCTCTCCCTATAGACAGCATGCAGAACGCACGAAAGACGTGACATGTCACTTCTTAGAACGCAGCGATTCGGCAAGCAGTCGAATCGCTGCGTTCTAACATGCCACGTGCGCACGGCTCCTGCACAATCTCCATAGATTGTGCAGGGGACGCAGGACGCATGCAGTTACGCTGCGGTGCAGAACGCAGCGTAACTGCATGTAATACGCACACGTGCGCACATACCCTCATGCTCCATGATGGACTTTGCAAGTAGCCTGGAGTTTTCACATGTGATTCTCTACCTAGGCTAATATAAGGCTCACCAAGACACACTTGTGTCTTAGTACCAAGACTCTCAATTAGTCTATACACCACAACGTTCGAAGTTCCTGTCTACAGTCTTAAGGACCTCTGAAATTTTTTCCGGTGACCAGAACCTCTGATATCTTTCTCTAGTCTCCAGTACCTCTGGTATCTTTCTCTGGTCCCCAAGACCTCTACTATCTTTCTCCGGTCCCCAGGACCTCTGCTATTTGTCTCCAGTCCCCAGGACTTCTGCAGTCTTTCTCCATTCCCCAGGACCTCTGCAATCTTTCTCCATTCCCCAGGGCCTCTGCAATCTTTCTCCGGTTCCCAGGTTCTTTGCTATCTTTTTCCAGTCCCCAGGACCTCTGCTATCTTTCTCCGGTCCCCAGGACCTTTGCTATCTTTCTCCAGTCTCCAGGACCTCTGCAATCTTTCTACAGTCACCAGAACCTCTGCTATATTTCTCTGGTCCCCAGGATCTCTGCTCTCTTTCTCCAGTCTTTCTCTGCTCTCCCAGACCTTGGGTTTTGATGAGCCACTTCAACTAGCGAGCCTTTACAGGCAGGACACTATTACCTGAATGAGGTAATCACAGGTTGGTAAAGACATCCGTAATAATAATAATAATAATAATAATAATGTTTATTTATATAGTGCCAACATATTCTGCAGAACTTTACAATCCGATGGGGGGTTGTATAGACAAAAACAAACCAAAATAGTAAATAATTCAACAGATCACAGCGCAGGGCTTCATACACATTTCCTCAGGTTACTACTGCTGGATGTGCAGATTTTCCTTTATCCAGCACTGTCATGGTTAAGTAGATCCTCTGGTGCCTGAAACTCTGAATGAAAGGTATGGGAAGCTGTTTTCTAGTGCTAATTAGCCTTGCTATAAAGACTCCTCTCTTAGTCCAGATAAATTGCTGGTGATAGTTTCTGATGTGCTTGGTTCTAGAGGGAATCTGTGAACTGTGGACCAGGAAACTATTCAGAGAACATTTGCTTAGGGAAAGTTGTGTTGTTCCTTTGTACTGTTTAGTTTTTCCCTACTGGTCCATTCCTCATTATTACCTCTTGTTGTTTTGAGTGCTTTGTATGACTTCTGTTTACCTATCCTCTCTGCGTCTTTAATCTAGAGCGGGACTAGCATTTCTGCTACGCTCTACATAGGGCTGAGTCCAAAGAAAGACAGGGATAGGCACGTGATCAGCAATGGGGTTAAAGGACCTGTATAGGGGCATTAGGGAGTGCTGGGTCAGCCTGAGCTGAGTTTAAGAGGTGACTCTGCTCCCTTTTCCCTAGCACAAGGAACCACTGTTGTAATGTGTACCCTGTGTGTTGTGGCGCTCACCGGGGAATCCCTGGCGGAAACTTGCTAGTCACTGCCTGACATTTGGACAACATGTTGCATTTGAAACACGAATAAAGAAACCAAAGCAAATAGCCAACATAAAATGTATATTTTATTAAATAGATTAAAAAACAAGGTACAAGGACAGTGATACAAAAAGGCAACAAAGCACAGCAGGGGGAGAGATAAAGAATACAGCTGCACAGGAGCACTTAGTAGCCCTATTCATCTGACACCAGGGCATAGGTTAAGTCAATTACATGGGTGAATCATATCACCCCAGTGCTACTGTGGCACAAGGTGAAAATGAAGTGCCTCAGTACCTTGTACTGTAATCTATTTAATAACATTTACATTTTATTTTGGCTGTTTGCTTTGGTTTCCTTATTGGTGTTTCAGTTGACTGTACTGCATTTAGCCTGGATGGATTCCTTTTCCATCATTGTGATTATCATGCTTGGGTTTATTATACCTTTATGTATATTATTTACTTAACCCTTGTTGTTTTGGCAATTTTTGGTCATTTTAAACAAGTTGCATTTGTAGAGCCCCTGAGGTGCCAAAAATAGAGAAACACCCACATGAAACCCCATATGGTAAACTAAACTCTATAAGGAATTCATCTGTTGGTGTGATGAGTAAATTTAACCAACAAATTACACAAACTTGTAATATATTGAAATTGAAAAACGCAGGGTTTTTCCTGTTAAAATTTTACTTTAAACTCCAAATTTTCATTTACACAAAGGGTAACAGGACAAATTATACAGGACCATTTGTAATGAATTTTTTATTGGAAGTAGGACCCAACAGATTCTTCTGCATTTGACTGCAGCCGCAAGATATTTAATAGGAAGGAACTGGAAGTTGGCTCATTCTCCTTCACTCAGTGAGTAACATTCTTGGGTGCAGGACATTCTAGGTATGAAGCATCTCACAGCTTTAATAAATAACACGTCTGAACGTTTTGAAGCAACATGGAATCTGTGGGATATATACTGGGATCAGATTGTTTAAAGCGCACCAATCATCAGAATTTTTGTATATAACCTAAAGCCAGTGCTATACTGGCTGATTGTCTACATACCTTTAGTGGCCAGCTTGGATGTATACATTAGGTCTTGAAATCCAAGAAAGTAAAGTTTATAAAATCATCAGCTTGTTGAGTGAGAGCAGCTGAAGATCAGATAATATCTGGGGGGGTATTCATAGTTATCACCCCCCCTTCTGGTCACATGAGTATGACCTCAGCACAGGTCCTGCAAGTCAAAAATTAAATCAATTGTATAATACTTATGTGGCGCCCCTGGCCTGGTCAGGCACCACTGAGTACTGCACCAATGCTGGGGGTAGTACAATACAGGTAATCCAGAAGGCTGACCGAGGTGTGACTACACAGGCGCATAGTAATCAGGTCTCACACATCTACCTTTGAGTGGACCCCTGGGGAATCCAGGAGGGGGCGTGGCCTCCATCTCCACTCAAGGGGTGTGGTAGAGAGCCTGGTTGCTAGGTTGCATAGGCAAGCACAGTGGGAAGGGAGTAGTGAGCCAGTCTGACGTGGAGTTCAGGGAGAGCAGACGCAAAGAGGAGACCTGAGTGTTGTGAATGTTAGTTATGTTTTGGCTGCTGGGAGGCTCCCTCTGGTGGCCAGGAATGGTTTGGACTTGGACCAGGTGTGTTGTGCAATGGGCGTTTCCTTTGCTAACTTTCTGCTTATTTAAATCCTGGTCTGATAGCAGGCTATGCCGGATGTCAGTTGTTCTTTGTATTACCAGCCTGCTTTATTCTGCTCCACACCACATCTACCCCAGATAAGTGCTTGCTCTTTATTTATTGTTTGGTTGTTTTGCTCTTATGTGAGTTTGTCTTTTGATGTGGTTGTTTTCAGTTTATTTGCATGCAGGGATTTTCCCCCTCAGTTGCTTGGCTGGGGAACTCCCTGCAGTTCTGTTTGGAGTATAGCTCCTTTAAGTCCATGTGTTTGTGGCTTGTTGAATTTGTTATGATTCTTGTTTTCTGTTCACTGGTATGACAAGAGCACCTGGTATAGGACGGAGTTCAGATCGTGCGATCTGAGGGCCTTTTTGTACTATCAGGAATTTGGAATTTTGTAGGGTTTTTCTCTGGCCACCATCAGCCCCTTTCCTGTCCTTTCCTATTTTAGTCAGTGGGGGCCTCACCTTTTGCTAATCCTGTCATCTATCTGTGTATTGTGTTTTTCCTATATCACCGCAGTCTTTGAATGTGGGGGGGCTAGCTATTCTTGTCTATTTTCTGAGGCAGAGAGTTATTCATCTTTCCTTCCTTTAGGATAGTTAGTTCTCCGGTTGGATTTGCGGTGCACAGAATGTTAGTTCACCCCTCGGCTACTTTTAGTTGTGATGGTTAGTAAGGGAATGGCGGCCAGATTAGTTGCCAATGCTCTTGTCACCTTTTACCAATGATTTGTGGTGGTCTTCCATGGTTCCGGATCATAACACCTGAGGCAGCCACTAGTCAGACAACGTACGCGCAGTGACTACCGACGGGGGAGATCAGTCACCTGGTAGTGCCACCCGAAATCCACCCTAGGCTAGAGAGCGCAAAGGGGTGGCAGAGTAAGGGGACTGCCAGGGAGGTACAAGGCCCGCAAGGGTAACAGGTCCCAGTGCAGAGATTTATTCAATTTTCACCTGCCAAACCTGCCGGTAGGGGCACTTCAGACCCACGCCATACCACCACAGAGTCCGCAGCCACGTAGCGAAGTGAGGGCCCATAGTTTACAGGAGGCAAGCAGCCAGAGTGACCTAGTCCAGGCTACAAGCAAACGGGCCAAAAGAAGGGGAGAGAGGCATCAGCAACTTCCCTGGGCGACCCCAGCAGCGCTTCAAGTAGGGGTCACCCCAAAACACACAGGACTAGGAAGGCAAGTTGGTAGTCACCCTCATCAGCCAGCCGGAAGGATACCTGGTTCCAGCCTGGTTCATCCCAGTTACGCCCGGGTTACTCACCCTACCATCTGTGAGTAAAAACCCTGAAAGACTGCCTGAACTGTGTTTGAGTTATTCTGCGCCTTGTGGTTCCACCCACTCAAAATGGGCCCTGGGGCCAGCCCTACTCTCGGGGGACCACGCCATCTAACTGCACCTACCAACTAGCCCAGGCGTCCCTTAACCTGCAGTGGCAGTCCCCTGACCGCAATACCAAGAGTGGCGTCACGAAAATCCTAAAGAGAAGGTTCCCTACCTGTGACCAGACCATCCCATGTGGAGTCCCCGAAGGTAATGCACCGACACAACACCTGTGGGGCTTCACACTTATGCTAATTTTAACAGGGGGAGGGTATAACTATGAACACCCCCAGATATTATCTGATCCTCAGCTGCTGTCACTCAAGAAGCTGATGATTTTATAAACTTTACTTTCTTGGATTTCAAAACCTAAACATTCAAGCTGACCACTAAAGGTATGTATGGAATGATCCTGATAGTGCTAGTATAGCACTGGCTTTAGGTTATATAGCAAAATCCTGGATATTGGTGTGCTTTAATAAGGTAATTACTTAGCAAACAATTTCATCAACCCTCTGGGCTCTTTACCACCTTTCCCTTCCTCATGTTTCATTGTCTTGTCAATTCCATTTATCTTTGATGTATTTGTTACATGGTTTGCATTGAATTTCTGTATGCACTCTATTTTTGGAGTGCTCTATCCCTGTAAGGTTTTGTTGTAAAAGCAATACATTTTCAGTTCGAAAAAAAATAATTAAGTTTTTTATTAGAAGCTAATTTTCAGTTGTACAAGAACTAAAAGGTGAAAATGGGCCCCACAATTTATTTCGCAATTTCTCCTGAATGCAGTGATGTCATCAGAAACTACTGTTTGGCCACACGGCAGGGCTGAGCAGTGAAGAGCGCTATCGGAGGATATAATTTGGTACAATAGTTCGTAGGAGACATTTGCGGAGCCCCAAATGTGCCAGAGCAGCAGAAAAAAAACAAAACTGACCCCATTGTAGAAATTGCACCTCTGAAATAGTATATTAATTGCAGCAGCAACTAATTTGTAGCATCCACGCCACACTCTTTTTTTTTTTTTTTAATAATTACAAATATGCTGGTTTACTGCCCATATGTGGCGCCACTGAGTATATCAGGGAGCCACAGGGAACTGCATCCGTCACCCAGGGTGCAGGACCTACCCCCCATGGTTCCAGGTTCCTAATAAACCGGTGTCATTACCATCAGCACCACAAATCCCAATCACACCTCAAATCATGATGTGTCAGACACACCAGTGGGTTGGTCAAGCTGCAATAGGGCCATTTACCTAGGGGTCAGGCAGACTGGTGGGAGGGAGGAAGTAGGAGAGTAGTAAGAGCCCTCATGGAGTGAGGAGCTCTAGTAGTAGCTCCCGGGGAGCGAGACCGAGGTTGGGTCGCAGACGGTAGTCCGGGACCAGAGGAGTCGGGGACTGGTGGCAGTGACATTGGAAGAGGGTGCGACAGACATAGTCTAGGAGGACTGTCGGCATCAGAAATCCAAAATAACTGATCGGTACCGAGCATGACGGGGTACAGGACCTTAGGTCAGGAGCCGATTCAACGTCCTGATAATTAACCTAGGAGGGAGAGTATCTTTATGAACTTACCTAAGAGCTCAGAGATTGAAGGCGACAGCACACCATGGGGGATAGTCAAATTGTCTCTCCAGTAAAGGAGACAAACTCTAGCACAGCGCCACCTATTGGAAGTAGCGATCCTAAAAGTCACAAGTGGATTTTCAACAATCCTTTGCAATATGACTCAGGATATATAAGCCAGATCAGAATCCCAATTTGCAGACACGGTGTTTCGGGGTGCTTGCCCCTCGTCAATGCAAAGTATGGGGGTGTCTGATCTGGCTCATGAGAAAGCTATGTGGGGACCACGGGGGAACACTATTCTCCTTAAGGAGACTTTGCAAGCCAGTCTGGCTGCCAGGTAAGGGGACTTATAGCTGCAATGCCCCTCTGGGAAATATTCAAATTGTCTCTCCAGTAAAGGAGAGCTTTCTAGTAAAGCAGCCCACTGAAATCCCAAGTGCCAGCCATAAAGAGCACAGCTACTCTAGACATAGTGAGCGGGGCCCCAACAGCTTCAAGCCAAGGGGCAACAACAGACAACTAAATTGTGCACGGTGGCAGCTGCGGATTACCAAGTGGCACCGGTGGGAGAGCGGACACCTGGACACTTGCTAGAACCTGAGGATTTATCTAGAAAATCCAGATAAATCTGCTGGTTTTCCGCAGCAAAATCCGCGGGTACATTGTCCTGTGGGCACATAGCCTTATGATACTGCTCTGATCAGCAGAAATTAATAGGCGATTGTGCAGTGATAAATTCCCCTAGGGGAACTACTAAAAGCAACAAAAAGAGTAAAAAAAAGTTTTAAAATATAAAAAAATTAAAAAAACTCTAAAAGTTCAAATAAAAAGTGTACACATATTTGGTATTGCCGCGTTCAGAAATGCCCAATCTATCAAAATATTAAATTAATTAATCTGATTGAAACACAGCATGGCAACGAAAAAAATCCAAATGCCAAAATTAAGATTTTTGGTTGCCACAATACTCCTTTAAAATGCAATAACAGGCGATTAAAACATCACATCTTTGCAAAAAATCACTGAGCCTCAGATCCCAACAAATGAGAACGCTACGGGTCTCAGAAAATGGCGCCAAAATCACTATTCTTTCTTTGGACAAATTTCTGAATTTTGTTTAACCCCTTATAGAAGTAAAAGTATCCATGTTTGGCATCCACAAACTTGTACCAACATGAGGCATCATACTGACATGTCAGTTTTACCATATAGTGAACAAGGTGAATAAAAGACCCCCATAACAATCTTGCAATTGCATTTTTTTTTTTACAATTTCATCGCACTTGGAATATTTTTCCTGTTTTGTAGTACACTATTTGGTAAAACTAATGATTTCATTCAAAAGTACAATTCTTCTTGCAAAACACATGCCCCCATATGGCAATATTGATGGAAAAATGAAAAAGTTATGGCTCTTGGAAGAAGGAGAAGAAAAAAAATGTAGTTGAAAAATGAAACATTGCCGAGGGGGGGTGAAAGGGATGATAAAAAAAAGTATGACCAAAGTGGATAAAGAATTCATATTATAATGATCCAAAATTGGCCCAGTATGGATAACCGTCCTGAAATGAACACAAAAAAAAAATCATGTCTTAACCATGATTAAGACATAAGTAAGTTTGTTGAAGCGCGTTGCTTTGACCTGGGCAAAGCCATAATTTTTTGCTGTATGTTATTGAATTTATATGAATAAAAAAGAAACTTTTTATCTAATTTGGGACTGGGCTGGATGTCTGCCTTTTCATACACCTGTATAGCTGTTGTGTCTATGTAATAACCATTGGGGGAGATGGAAGAAAAGGGTTAATCCGCACTGTCAGAAGATCACTGAAAATCAATGGGGATTAAAATGTTACATTTTACTTTTTGATGCGTTTCGGAGCCATAGACTCCTTCTTCAGCAACAACAATCATTAATGTACATTCAATTTTGTACCTGAAGAAGGAGTCTATGGTTCCGAAACGCGTCGTACAATAAAATCTAACATTTTAATCCCCATTGATCTTCAGGGATATTCTGGCAGTGGGAATTAACCCTTTTCTTCCATTTCCTCCAACATTATCCTCCTGGGATCTGCAGGAGCCTTCCTCAACACGTGGGTATAGTGGTTGTGTCTATAACACAACCGCACCAGGTTAGTGCACCTAATTATATTCTTTTTGGCACCACCAGATTAGACACCATCTTCGCCCCCCGTTCTTTGTCATTTCAGTTCCACTATGTATGTAATCACCATGACACATATGTACGCCAGCCCATGTATATCATGGTGCCTTAGGGGGTTAATAATAATAATAATAATAGTTTATTAACCAGCTGACAACCAGAATCATGGGCATAAAAACACTAAAATGCTAATAGGGTCTAAATGAGATGGCTGAATTGGGTTTTGGTTGAACTCCATTCAAGGGTTGAGCGCTGCCAACATTTGAAAATGATTAAGGAGGGCATGTTTCATGGAAGAAAACTGAATTTCTTTAACTACTTATTAACATGCGTTTACATAATTTAGCTTTTCGTAGACAGAAACATGAACACATTGCTGGCAGAGGCAAAAAATATTCAATTGAAAGTCAAAATTAGGTTATTAGGTAGGAGCATAAGGATAGTTAGAAATCATAGGGCCCCATAGCCATACTAAAAATCAGCCCTGCTCCCTGTGCAGAGCTCAGATGAATGTATTATGCCTTTGTTACAGCTAACGTCCACCATTTTTGAACAAACCAAAACTTTGTGTATTGATGTATACAAATCTAATAGTCCCTATACATGTTGTGGGCAAAATCATCAAGAGAAACAGTGACCAAAGAGCAATATATATAAAAATATTATATTTTATTAGGCCTAAGACACATGGCATGAAAATCGGACTGAGTGGAATGCGATAAAACATCACATTCCACTCGGACCAATATTACTCTATGTACCAGCACCCATGAGGGATTATTTTTTCGGCTCTAATCGGACCGATAAAACAATCGCAGCCATTCAAGTCTATGGAGCGAGAGAAAGATCGCACTGCACTCGCAGTACACCGGTGTACCGTGAGTGCAGAGCGAGAATGGCAATAGCCGGCTACGGAGGAGGGAGGGAGATAAATCTCTCCCTCTTCTCCTCAGTGCTGGCCTGCCCCTCCTCAGTGCCGGCCCGCCCCTGCCCCGCCCCCTTGCTTCAACCTTTCCTCCCGCTGTGCTGCAAGCTTGAGCCGAGTGTCATGCGAGGATCGCATTAGTCCCCGTGTGGCCCTGGCCTTGGAATCAATGTAAAAAGCAAACATGCAAAAATACAGTAAAAGATAGAAATATTCCCTTATGGCAGCAAGACAAGAGCAAGTAACATTGCAAAAAAGACTATAAGAGGGCAAGTGAGCCCTATAAGGGCGAACAAGCCCATGACAATCTGGAGGGGGCTAGGGTCTGAAGGGGTTAATGTTTGGAATGCAGAAGTGTGCACTCTATGGGGTTATCTGATTGGTGGAAAGGGGGCAGTTGTGATTGGGGGGATAGGGTACGAGGCTGGCTGATCAGGGGGGTATATAGGTGGGGTGAGGGAGTGGTTACCTCGTCTTGCTGCAGGAAGATCAGCGTGGCCCACCCACTCGCCCTAATTAATTGTAAATAAAAAAAAAAAAATAAGAACAGAAAAAGAAAAAGTAATAATAATTTTATATATATATATATATATAAAAAAGAAAAAAAAAAAAGGAAAAATAAATAAATAAATAAATAAATAAAAAGATAAGAATGGGAAGATTTGTTTGTCACAGCTGGGGGATAGGTCCGTTGTCAGAGGCTGGGAGTACCGATACTCGGTTGGTGGTACGAAGTCACTCAGGGGTAGTGTCTTCGTAAGAAATTGGGAACTTGTGGGCGTAGGTCCTGCAGGTTCGGGGGAGGGGTATTTAACGATGGAACGTTAATACCTCTCACATCTCGGGCCGGTTTTGGTCACGGCCGAGGTGGTCCCTTGTGCTGGTTTTAGGATACGGCCAGGAGATAGGAAGAATTGGTTGCTTCTGGGTCGGACCTATTGGTGTTTGGAATGTATATATATATATATATATATATATATATATATATCTTTCCCGCAGCTCAACATGCCGCCCCTTTAATTAAAACCATAACTGATTTTATATATATATATATATATATATATATATATATATATATATATAATCAGTTATAGTTTTAATTAAAGGGGCGGCATGTTGAGCTGCGGGAAAGATATATATATATATATATATATACTTGTTAAATAAAGCTGTAGCCATTCGTCCAATGGAAGTTGTCTTGTCATTATTTATAGATATAGTAATTAAGTGGGTATAATTTAGGAAGACAGAAGTATCCCTCATAGAGATGTCATGATATAACTTATGGGATATGTTCTAAATTATTTCAAAATATCAAAATGGAGTACTAGAGAGTATAGCTAGTGCAAGAGCCACAATTCAATTAATGAATATATATAATGTGCTTATTATGTACAAAAGGAGATATCCATATATTGCAAAACACTAATATAGAAACCAAGGATCAATGTGGTTCAAATATAGAGATGATATAAAGAAAAGTTTACATTTTATACAGCACCTTAATGGCTGGTCTGAGTAACCTGCTTGCCTGCTGCGGACCCCGATGCGTGTTTCGTAACTTCTCCTCAGGGGGCGCTCAATATTCCACAATATATGGATTTCTCCTGCAGATATTAAGCACATTATATATAATTTGCTCCAGAGATGGTGATGGAATAATAACATTAATATATATATATATATATATATATATATATATATATATATATATATATATATATATATATATATATATATATATTTTTTAATATTAATTTTATTAATCCATCACCATCTCTGGAGCAAATTGCTCAGATTTTGTAGTCAGTCCTTAATCCTTCTGACAGATTTATTTCTGTGTGGATAGAATCAGAAGTTGTAATGAATATGTATTCCCTGACCTTTCGATGATTTTGTGATTTGAAGATGACTTTTAATATGACTACTTTCATATTGTTTATGTTGTGTCCTGGATCACAGAAATGTTTGGCCGCAGATAAATGTTTTTCTTTGTCTGTAATTCTGTGACGATGAGACCTCATCCTTGATCTCAGTCTCTGTCCTGTTTCTCCAACATTGTAACCCCCAAAAGAACATATCGTGCACAGGATTAAGTATACCACATTCGAAGAGGAACATGTGAATATCCCAGGATACTTATAGTCCTGCTGTGTGTTGGGGATCTGTATCCTGTCTTTGGTCTCCACATCAGTGCAGGTTTTGCAGCTTTTTTATATAAGGAATTCTAAATAAGGATTCACTGTCTAAGCTCAGCGCTATTAATTCCACAGCGCTTTACATACATTTGAATATCCTTTTGTTATGCCATCCCTCTGCCCTATTTGTGTATATATTTGTGTTTCTTCAGATACTTTTTATACCATGCCTGATGAAGAAACCTGAGAAGCCTGGAAAGCTTGGTTGGTAACAAGCATCCGTGTGGTGTTTTGTGCGCAAGGTCGGGAGCCACGGTGAGGCTTCAGAGGTCTGTTGGACGCTTGCACCGTGTGCACAGGTGCCTTCCCCGCCATCACTTCCCTGCCCTGATTTCTGGTCACTTGACTTGTCACCACAGTGAAATAACGTCCCTGTGACCTATTCTAACTACAGTATCTTGGTCTAAAGAAGCGTGTTATGTGAGTCACATGGAACATGCGTTACCCCCTGGGACTCCTTTTCCCTTGCACTGCTGGCACTTTATATCACATTTGTTACCTTGCTGCATTTGAGTTTATTTCCATCATGCTTTTTTATTGTATCATCAATTACTTTACTTTTGTTAACCATTAAAAGGTGTAACTACAAGACTATAATTGTGTTTCTAAAGCGGGCTTTACACGCTACAACATATCTTACGATGTGTCGGCGGAGTCACGTCGTAAGTGACACACATCCGGCATCGTTAGTGACGTAGTTGCGTGTGACAGCTACGTGCGATTGAACGTAAAACCGTTCATCGCATACACGTCGTTCATTTGCTAAAAATTGCATGTCGGGTGGTTCAATGTTCCCGAGGCAGCACACATCGCAGTGTGTGACACCCCAGGAACGATGAACACATCTTACCTGCGTCCCGCCGGCAATACGGAAGGAAGAGGGTGGGCGAGATGTTTACGTCCCGCTCATCTCCGCCCCTCCGCTTCTATTGGTCGGCTGCCGTGTGACGTCGCTGTGACGCCGGACGTCCCTCCCACTCCAGGAAGTGGATGTTTGCCGCCCACAGCGAGGTCGTATGGACGGGTAAGTACGTGTGACGGCAAATAATCTTTGTGTGATACGGTCAACAAATTGAACGTGCCGCACATACGATGGAGGCGTGTCACATCTCATACGATATCGTATGCTTAATTGTAAGGTGTAAAGCAGGCATAACACTGTTTCGATCAATCAATCAATCAATCAATCAATTTAATCAACGTTTATCCCTGTTGCCTCATCTTCTAGTTGATTCTTCTTTTGATGCTCCATGATACACAGGCGTACATCTTAGTGAACATGAACATGAAAGAAGAAAGCAGAACAAATGTTCATTATTTTTCTATGCTTAATAGTCACAGTCCAGTCCACCCATTCCCAGCTCGGAAGCAGGAAGTTTCACAGAGACATCAATATAGTAACGTAATGGAAAGCCTAACTCTAGAATTCCTTTCTTAATGATCAAAGCTTTCATTGCTAAATTAATTTTTTTTTTTTTATTTTCATAATTATCTATTTGAGAAATATATTATATTTTAATTTCCTTATCAAGAAGGTGTTCGGATCGCCGGACGAGCAGGTTTTTTAGTGGATCCATGGGGGCCACAACACAAAGAAAGCCCAGAGAGGCTTGACTATAGACCCGAATCTGGTTTCACCAGAGCTCCTGATGGTGGAGGTATACTGGTGCAGGTAGAATCCTGGTGCCACTCAGGAAGACTGGTGTTGCGTTGACTAGCCCCATGGGTATGTGAGCAACAGTCTCTGGTATAGAGTTGTGGCAGCAACTGGTGTAGATGTTCCGTTCGGGATGGATGGAGAGGTGGCTGGATGACAGCATCTGGAGTAGCGGATCTGTAAGGATGTATGGACAGATGGCAGAAGCTGGTGACGATACTTCGTGGCAATGGGTATTGTGGTAGGCAGCTGATGTGCAGGTTTGCAGAAGCAGCAGCAGTTAGTGGAAGCGGCACTCTGCAATACAGACATGTATAAGCAATATGTCTAGAACAGCGGAATAACAGCAGCAGCAATGCAGTGCTATGGGACCTGACAACTTGCAATGACTAAACTCATAGCCCAGGCACCTTGCATAGGGCTAGGGTGCCTTAAATACCTATAGCTTCCCAGCTGACATGGAAGCACTTCTGGGTAAAAGGGTGTGGGCCCTTTAAGAAAGAGGGTGTGGTGCGGGCGTGCCCTATAGGAAGAGACTGGGGCTCTGCAAGGTGCACAGATGCTCTGGGAGGCTGCAGCATGAGACAGAGACGGGACCCCTGCACAAGGACGCCCAGACAGGTGAGAACGCCGGTCTCGTCACCAGAGGAGGGTAGCAGGAGCCTGCGAGGATGCTGGCCTGGGTGTTACAAAAGGTTAAAGGTTTTCTTGAGCAATTAAATGTTCTCACTCTGTTTTTCAGATAGCATCTTGTACAGGAGTCATAGATGGATGGAATAAAGGTAATCCTTTTTTTTTAATTATTGCCTATTATTGTGTCACGGGCGGAGGAGGGGACGCTGCGCTCTCGCACTGCTCGGGTCCGGCCGCTGCTGCTGCGGCTTCTGCTGCTCGGTGGTGGCTCGAGCGGTGGGCCGGATCCCGGGGACTCGAGCGGCGCTCCTCGCCCGTGAGTGAAAAGGGTGGGGATTGGATGGTGGGGATTTGGTTATTGTCTGTGACGCTACCCACGGTCGTGGTGATATTGGTGACACCACCGCTGCTCTGGACGGGGATCCCGGGAGCGGTGACAGGGAGCAGCATTGATGTTAGTTCTCCCCTCCGTGGGTAGGGGGTTGGTTGTCCCGGGGCCCAGTGATGGGGTAGGGATGGATGGCAGGCGGGTTACGGGGCTTGGTGAGGTGCAGGGTCGCGGGGGCAGCACTGTGCCGCACGGCACGGTGGTACTCGCTCAGCCAATAATGAGGACACAGTTCTCGGTAAAACACACGGCTGGATGGACGGGTCCCACAGACAGCTGCGGTGTTGTTTCTCCCGGCAGGTTGATGGTGACTGCCTTTCCCTGCACCTATGTAGTGTAACGGTTCCAATGGGTTCCCACCGGTAACCCGCTCCCCAGCTTGGATGGGTGCTGGAGGAGCCCCTTTTGCCCGCAGGCTCTGGCCCTGGGAACTTTAGCCTTGGCGGTGACTGTTTTTCCCTCTCTCGGTTGGACGGTTGCCTTCTGTCGGGACTTGGCTGCTGGGAAACCCAGGAGGTTCCCTTCGCTAACGATTTGGCAAATTCACGGCGACTCCTAGCCTTGCCGGGGTCCGTAAGCCCCTGCTGGATGGTGCTGGCTTCTCTTTGCGTACCGGTTCGGTACCGCCGGGCCACCGCCCGTCCACGGTCCTTACGGTTAGCTCCAATAGACCACTCCTGCAGATGGTCACCACCGTCTGCCAACCTTGCTGATCCGTCCGGGCCACACACCCGGACCAACTTCAGGCTTCTCTACTGCCACTTTCCTCCTTCCACTTACATAGTTACTAAGGTTGAAAAAAGACCTAGGTCCATCTAGTTCAACCTTCCTCCACCAGTTCTACATTTGGTCACTAAGTCATTTATAACCAACAATGTTATGTGTACTGAGGAAATCATCCAGCCCTTTTTTGAAAGCTGTTATAGTATCTGCCATTACTACCTCTTGTGGTAGGGTATTCCACAGTCTGACTGCTCTAACTGTAAAGAACCCTTTCCTATTTAGCTGTCGGAATCGCTTTTCTTCCACTCGCAGTGAGTGCCCCCTGGTCCTTAGCATTGTCTTCGGAAGAAATAAGTCATGTGCCAGTCCTTTATATTGACCACACATATATTTATACATATAAATGAGATCTCCTCTGAGACGTCTTTTTTCTAAGCTAAACATATCTAACTTTTTCAACCTGTCATCATATGGGAAATCTTCCATTCCTTGTAGTAGTCTAGTTGCCTGCCTTTGAACTGACTCTAACTTCTGAATGTCCTTTTTAAAATGTGGAGTCCAAAACTGGACCCCATATTCCAGATGTGGCCTTACAAGTGATTTATAGAGGGGTAATAATACGTTGGGATCACGGGATCTAATCTCTCTTTTTATACACCCTAGAATCTTGTTTGCTTTAGCAGCTGCTGCCTGACATTGAGTGCTGCTGCTCAGCTTATTTGTAATGAGAATACACAAGTCCTTCTCCTGTTCTGTAGTCCCGAGTTTACTTCCATTTAATGTATACGCAGTTATAGGATTACTCCGTCCTAGGTGCATTACTTTACATTTATCAACATTAAATCTCATTTGCCAAGTATCTGCCCATTCTGACATCTTATCTAGATCTTTTTGTAATATTATATTATCAAGGTCAGTTTTTAATATCCTACATAGTTTGGTGTCATCAGCAAAGACTGACACTTTACTATCAATCCCATCCACAAGGTCATTATTAAAGAGATTAAAAAGAATTGGTCCTAGCACAGATCCCTGCGGCCCCCACTGCTGACTGTAGCCCATTTAGAGAATGTTCCATTTATGACTACTCTTTGTTTCCTATCTTTTAGCCAATTCGTTACCCAGTTGCATATAGTTTCCCCCAGTCCTTGCTTCTGGAGCTTTAGTATAAGGCTATTATGTGGTACAGTATCAAATGCCTTTGCAAAGTCCAAATAAATCACATCAGCTGCATTACCAATATCCAGGTTTGCACTTACCCCCTCATAGAACCCCAACAGGTTGGTTAGACACGACTTATCTTTCATGAATCCATGCTGTCTGTCAGTTATTATATTATTTTCTGCAACATATTTTTGCATGTCATCCCTTAAAATGCCCTCAAAAACTTTGCATACTACTGATGTCAGGCTTACTGGACGGCCAAAACTAATCGGCCTTACTTTTCCCGCCTCCAGGACTGTGAACTCCTCGGTGGGCGAGGCCAACCGCCTGGCCCACCCCCTGGTGTGGACATCAGCCCCTGGAGGAAGGCAACAAGGGTTTCTGTCTGACTTTGGTGTGCCTGACCGGGAGTGTGGGGTGTGTAGGTGTTGTTCTCTGTGGCCCCTGGCTTGTCCAGGGCGCCACAATTGTCCATGCAAACATGGACTGCAAGCAAGGGGGCAGAAAAATCTTCCCAATCCTTGGATAGTGTATTAATGTTCACAGAACTGCTATTTTTGTAAATTATGTAAATGTAATATCCAATAACTACCAGTTTTCCTATGTATGAAGTCTGCACAAAAATGCTCCGTACTTCAGCTTTTATGACACCTTGGTACATGTGGGAACAGGATATTCGGGTTATCTGACATTAGGTCTAACTTTTAAACTTCATAGAATAACATCTGTCTACTTGGATGTAAGAAGCTGATTCATGTATATAAGACCGTGTCTTCAGTGCTGCAGGTGGTGTCCTGATGGATAAGTGCACCTGTGTCGCCCAGGGTTATGGGGTACTCGGTCCCGGGTGGTGTATAACTGGGAAAATGTCACTTGGTGGCTGTTGCCTGGTTCCGTGCCCTGGGTGCTTTTTTTAAAAGGGGTATATTTACAGGGGAGTTAAATGAAAGTTTATCACGTGAGGCCACTTGCGGGTTGCGGCTATGTGGATGGAGCTGCCGCTGCACAGTTCTTACTACTGGGGCTGGTGTTAATGGCAGCCTGGATGTTAGGCACGCCGCAAGCAGGGCCAGGCCCTAGAGGATAGGTGATGTAGATGGGTGTTGAAAAAAGATAGGCCACACAATGGGTTACAGTGTAACTGGTTCCTTTACTCACGGCAAGATGTAAACTAGTCACTCAAGGAAGGCTGGTGTTGACCGCAGGTCCCCTTAGTCCCAGTGCCAGTTAAGTGACTTGGTGGCTTCTTTCCCCTGCACCTGTCTTTGATTGGTGGGTCCCCGTGGCTTGAAGCGGCTGGGAGTCCCCTCCTGGTAGTCTCTTGACGGCAGTCCGTATGACAGTAGCGTGAACCCAGTGGGGTCTGAGTCTCTGGTCCTGTTCCCTGGTTCTCCCGTTACTACTGAGTCTCGAACTTCAAGGTCAGTGAGACCTTTGATGGTCTCCTCACTATGTAGATTTTTTCAGGTCTGCTTGGAGAGTTTGCCTGACCTAGGATTCTGTACCCCATCGGTGCTCTGGTTCCAGGAGTACTCCACCGTACTCCACCGGCAACCAACTAACTGGGCCCCCAGGTCACTGTCACACTCCTGTCTGTGCGTCCGCTCACTTCCTCTCTCTGTCACCGACTCCTCCAGACTGACTGTCTGACTGTCCACTGTCTGCCCTTCCCACCTGGTCGTCCAGTGGACTGAATCGGCTTCACCACTAAGTGGCCATCCATTGGTCCAACCCTAGTCTGGTACCAGTCTGATGGGGAATTTGGGGAAAAACCGGGATTAAATGGAATGCTTTTGTTGTTACCGGCACTGGTCTTCTGGGTCCCTGGGGGTAGGCCCTGCATTCTGGTGGGGATGCAGTACTTTGTAGATCCCTGATGGCTTCAGGGGTGCTACACATCCGGTTGTCCCCTAAAAGTGCAGACTGCCTAATTTTTATCAAGATGAGCAAATCAATCATCTCCAATGATTCTTCCACCAGAGTCGCAGACTGGACGATGGTGTACGGTAGTTTTCAGTGTGCTGCACTGATCAGGTGTTCTTGCAGTCTGTTACACATTTGTCATGGTTTCTGTGGCTGCTGTTGCTGCTGATGTTACTGAAGAGGGTAGCTGTGTGATGGCCGACCTTGCTTCTGTCGCGGGCGGAGGAGGGGACGCTGCGCTCTCCCACTGCTCGGGTCTGGCCGCTGCTGCTGCGGCTGCTGCTGCTTGGTGGTGGCTCGAGCGGTGGGCCAGATCCCGGGAACTCGAGCGGCGTTCCTCGCCCGTGAGTGAAAAGGGTGGGGATTGATTGTGGGGATTTGATATTGTCCGTGACGCCACCCACGGTTGTGGTGAGATTGGTGACACCACCACTGCTCTGGACAGGGATCCCGGGAGCGATGACAGGGAGCAGCCTGGATGTTAGTTCTCCCCTCCGTGGGTAGGGGGTTGGTTGTCCCGGGGCCCGGTGATGGGGTAGGGATGGATGGCAGGCGGGTTACGGGGCCTGGCGAGGTGCAGGGTTGCGGGGGCAGCGCTGTGCTGCTCGGCACGGTGGTACTCACTCAGCCAATGATGTACACAGAGTCTCCGGTAAAACAAACGGCTGGATGGACGGGTCCCACAGACGGCTGTGGTGTTTCTCCTCCCGGCAGGTTGATGGTGACTGCCTTTCCCTGCACCTGTGTAGTGTGTACGGTTCCAATGGGTTCCCACCGGTAACCCGCTCCCCAGCTTGAAGGTTGCTGAAGGAGCCCTTTTTGCCCGCAGGCTCTGGCCCTGGGAACTTTAGCCTTGGCGGTGACTGTGTTTCCCTCTCTCGGTTGGACTGTTGCCTTCTGTCAGGACTTGGCTGCTGGGAAACCCAGGAGGTTCCCTTCGCTAACAGATTTGGCAAATTCACGGCGACTCCTAGCCTTGCCGGGGTCCGTAAGCCCCTGCCGGATGGTGCTGGCTTCTCTTTGCGTACCGGTCCGGTACCGCCGGGCCACCGCCCGTCCACGGTCCTTACGGCTGGCTCCAATAGGCCTCTCCTGCAGACGGTCACCACCGTCTGCCAACCTTGCTGATCCGTCCGGGCCACACACCCGGACCAACTTCAGGCCTTTCTACTGCCACTTCCCTCCTTCCACTTTCACTTCCAAACTCTATCTGCCTTACTTTTCCCGCCTCCAGGACTGTGAACTCCTCGGTGGGCGGGGCCAACCGCCTGGCCCACCCCCTGGTGTGAACATCAGCCCCTGGAGGAAGGCAACAAGGGTTTTTTGTCTGACTTCGGTGTGCCTGACTGGGAGTGTGGGGTGTGTTGGTGTTGTTCTTGTGACATCCTGGCTTGTCCAGGGCGCCAAACTTCCCCTGACTTCTGTATATGAGGATGAGTGCAGATGTAACTGTGTCTTTACCTTCATCTCGATTTGCTGGGATCTCGTCTTAAGGCCCTGTCACACACAGAGATAAATTTGCGGAAGATCTGTGGTTGCAGTGAAATTGTGGACAATCAGTGCCAGGTTTGTGGCTGTGTACAAATGGAACAATATGTCCATGATTTCACTGCAACCACAGATCTGCCAAAGATTTATCTCTGTGTGTGACGGGGCCTGACAGGAATGGCAACATAAAGTACAAGCAGACTCTGATAAACAAAACAGGAACCTTCTTTATTGCAGACCACTTTCCTTCTCACGCTTCAGGCCCTTAGGACCACTCGTGCTGTGTCCTTCTGTCCTCAGGGGAAAACTCTGCTAACTTGCCCTAGGAAACATCTTCTAGCAGCTAAGTCCTGTAACTTTATCTTCCCCCGGTATCCATTCCTTATACGGCTGCCGTGTCTCACTCGTGCCCGTGCCCCGGATGCTCAATTTCTCCTGGCACCAGTACGAGTCTCCCAGGAGTTGGCTGGGTACACTGGTCCGAAGTCGGTTTGCCGCTGGTCAGCCGAGTGAGGTCTTGACATTTTGTGGAGAGATTCCCTCCAGTACCTCAGACAGGCTCCTAGCACGAGTCCTGTCTGGCACGTTTCCTGCCGCTCACTAACTGACTAAATTCTTTTCTCACTAGTGTTGAGCGGACCCGAACTGTACAAGTCCGGATCCGCGTGGTTTCAGCGTCCGATCTGGATCCGACCGGGACCCGGGAATCCGTTTTTTTTTTTGTTTTGTTTTTTTTTTTCTCTCTCTCTCTCTCCCCCCCTCTCTCTCCCTCTCTCTCGTCCCGGATCCGCTCCCCATTGACCTACATTGGGCTGGATCGGATCCGGACGTCTGTGACAACCCGCGACGGATCCGCCGGACCCGGATTATTAGCAATCCGCTCAACTCTACTTCTCACACATACTGTATACTTTGCTCACTCCTCCCACCTTAGCTCTGTTTGTATGAGGACCCACTGTCTGCTGTTTCCTGTGTTCTTACTAAATCCTATTAACTATCTAGCTGCCTAATCTACTCCATCCTCCACCACCTGCTGCTTTTTCCCTAGTTCCCACTAAAGGTCCAGTCACACTAAGCAACTTACCAGCGATCCCAACAACGATAGGGATCGCTGGTAAGTTGCTAGGAGGTTGCTGGTGAGATGTCACACTGCAACGCTCCAGCGATCCCACCAGCAACCTGACCTGGCAGGGATCGCTGGAGCGTGGCTACACAAGTTGCTGGTGAGCTCACCAGCAACCAGTGACAAGTCTATCTATCTGCTACTAATTCTATACCTAATTTTACACCTATATCTGGTCCTGTACTATATCCTCTCCCGAACACAGCACAAGGGACCTGAACATATTAAGCCCACTTTACACGTTGCAATTAGTTGTACAATCGCATTTGCGATGTGACACGCCCAGGTTGCATACGGGATCTTATGAGATTGCACGTAGGTCGTTCATTTGCTGTCACACGTGCGTTAGTAGTCTATATTAAATTGATCAATTTTGTGTGCGATCCTTTAGATCTTGTGTTCTGTGACGTATGCATTGGGCACCTTTTTTTTTTTTTTATTTATTGACTTGCCAAGCGTGTGTAATGTGTAGGGATTAGTGATGAGCGAGCATGCTTGTAACTACTCGGTACTCGCACGAGTATCGCTGTACTCGGGCTGCTCGGCGGGGACCGAGTAATCTCGCGATACTCGTGCTGTACTCGTGGTCTTCATCCCTGCATGTTGGCGCTCTTTTGAGAGCCAGCCCTCATGCAGGGATTGGCTGGCAGACCACTGCAATGCCACAGCCCTGTTAGTTGTGGAATTGCAGTGATTGGCCGGCCTGCACAGCGTGACCGAGCCTTTATACCGGCCGGCGCGCTGTGCTCTGCTCACAGCTATCCAGACAGTGAGTGCAGGGAGAGTGTCGCTGATTCAGGGAAAGCTTTGCGGCCCTTTATAGCTTTTTCAGTTGCAGGGCTGCAAACAGTGTGACCAAAAGTCCTTCTCAGGACTATTCTAGTTGTATACAGGCAGGCAGGGTATAGCCAGGTCGGCGTACAGTAGCAGAGTCCTTCTCAGGACTATTGTTGCTATATACAGGCAGGGTATAGCCAGGTCTGAATACAGGCTAGTGACCAGAAGAGTCCTTGTCAGGACTATTGTACCAGTATACAGGCAGGCAGGCAGGCAGGCAGGCAGGGTATATATAGCCATTCCTAGTGGTGACCGTATACCAGCCTTCATCATATCTGGGGCTGGTGTACACAGTCTAAGACAGTCCAGATAGTGTCTGACTTGTCTGTAATTGTCGCTCCCCAAAAAAACCTGTTAGGTTCTTAGTGCGTCCGTGCTTGGTTTTTAAAACCGCACGTGTGTGCCTGTCGGTGGCAGCGTACAGGTGCACTTGTGTGCAATTTCCACAAACTTTGATATAACGCACAAGTAGTGAATACACGTCAGCACAGCATTGCAAAATGCGCAAGGGCATTGGCAAGGAACAAGGAAGTGGACGTGATGGTGGTGCAGGCAGAGGCCGAGGTCGTGGGCAAGCTCTAATTTCGCCACAACAAAGGGCCACATCTAGTCGCTCGCACGTCCTGTCCCAAATTCTTGGGGACCGCAGCAGTACACCGCTCTTGAACCAAGACCAGTGTCAACAGGTTGTTAGTTGGATTGCAGATAATGCTTCCAGTCAGATTGGCACCACCACAAACACTCTGTCTTCCACACGGTCAAGTGTCAGTAGCCGTGATACTGCACCGCACATTTCTGAACCTGATCCTCCTTCCTACCACCAGGCTGAGTACACGTCCTCCTCGGACATTAATGATCCCACACTTGGACACTCGGAAGAGCTGTTCACGTTTCCATTCACACATTCTGGCCTCTCGCCAGCTCATATTGAAGTGGGTCATGAGGAGATCGTCTGTACAGATGGCCAAATATTTGAGCAGCCACGTTCTCACGAAGTTGGCAACGTGTCTCAACAAGTGGTGGACGATGATGAGACACAATTGTCAGGAAGTCAGGAGGAGGAGCAGGGTGCGGAAGAGGAAGACGACGTGGTGGATGATCCAGTAACTGACCCAACCTGGCAGGAGGATATGCAGAGCGAGGACAGCAGTGCACAGGGGGAGGGAGGCGTAGCATCACAACAGGCAGTAAGAAGCAGGGTGGTGGCCCCAGGCAGAAGTCAGGCAACCGTTCCCCGGAACAACACGACGACACAAGGTGCCTGTACAAATGTTAGGTCTTCCCGAGTCTGGCAGTTTTTTAAGTTGGATCCAGATGATTCAAAAAAGGCCATTTGCAACACCTGCCGTGCCAGCATCAGCAAGGGTACCAAAACTAGCAGCCTGACCACCACCAGCATGATCAGGCACATGTCAGCCAAGCACCCGACTTTGTGGGAAGTACAACAGAGTCGAGGAGCAGTGCTTGCTGATGTCACTGCTACGTCTTCGCTGGTTGTGCATGCGAGCCAATCCCCTGTCCATGCTGCCTGCGAACAAGCCTCCTCCACTCCTGCACCTGCAGTTGCCTACGCAGAAAGAACACCATCATCAAGCACGTCCTTGTCCCAGCGCAGCGTTCAGTTATCCATTCAGCAAACCTTTGAACGCAGGCGCAAATACACTGCCAACACCCCACATGCCACAGTTCTAAATGCTAACATTTCGCGACTGCTTGCGCTGGAAATGTTGCCTTTTAGGCTGGTGGAGACAGAAGCATTCCGCGACCTGATGGCGGCAGCTGTCCCACGTTACTCGGTCCCCAGCCGCCACTATTTCTCCCGGTGTGCCGTCCCCGCGTTGCATAACCACGTGTCACAAAATATCACACGTGCCCTGAACAACGCTGTTTCACCCAAGGTCCACCTAACCACAGACACGTGGACAAGTGCTTGTGGGCAAGGCCGCTACATCTCGTTGACGGCACACTGGGTTAATATTGTGGAAGCTGGGACCCAGTCTGAGCGAGGGACGGAACACGTCCTTCCCACACCAAGGTTTGCAGGCCCTACCTCAGTCAGTGTTTCACCCACACTCTACAGCTCCGGAATGTCATGCTCTTCAGCCTCCTCCTCCTCCTGCGCATCCTCATCCACTGTACCCTCCACACCAGTCCCAAGCTGGAAGCACTGCAGCACTGCCTCGGCGAAGCGGCAACAGGCTGTGCTGAAGCTAATCTGCATAGGTGACAAACCCCACAATGCAGAAGAGCTGTGGACAGCTCTGAAACAGCAGGCAGATCACTGGCTCACACCTCTGAACCTAAAGCCAGGAAAGGTCGTGTGTGACAATGGCCGGAACCTGGTGGCGGTTTTGAGGCGAGGCCAGCTGACACATGTTCCATGCGTGGCCCATGTGCTCAACCTCGTGGTTCAGCGGTTTCTAAAGTCATACCCAGAGCTGTCTGATCTGCTGGTAAAAGTTTGCCGCCTGTCTGCACATTTTCGAAAGTCACCTACTGCTTCAGCCGGCCTTGCCGGCTTTCAGCGCAGTTTGCATCTTCCGGCTCACAGACTGGTGTGTGATGTCCCCACGCGTTGGAATTCAACTCTGCACATGTTGGTCAGGATATGTGAGCAGAAGAGGGCAGTTGTTGAGTACCTGCATCACCTAAGCCGTCGGGAAATGGTTCAAATTCCACACATAACACCTGAGGAGTGGAGATGGTTGTCAGACCTATGTACCATCCTCCAAAACTTTGAGGACTCCACCAAGATGGTGAGTGGTGATGACGCCATTATTAGCGTCACCATACCGCTACTCTGCCTTCTAAAACGGTCTCTGCTGAAAAACAAACATGATGCATTGCAGGCGGAGCGCGATGAGTTGCAGCAAGAAACAGTAGTGGGTGTGGGGGATAACACACAGCCCAGCCTCGTCTCATCACAACGTGCAGTGGAGGACTATGACGAGGAGGAGGATGAAGACATGGAGCAACTCTCCGGCCAAATTGAGGATATGACATGCACACCAGTCATATCCTCGGTTCAGCGTGGCTGGCCAGAGGACAGGGTAGATGAGGAGGAGGAGGAGGAGGAGGAGGACAGCATGTTCAGTCATCTTGTTGGTCAGGCTACTGAAGTCCTGGCTGTTAAGAGTCTGGCACACATGGCTGACTTTATGGTAAGCTGCCTGTCTCGTGACCCTCGCGTTAAGAACATCTTGGCCGACAATCATTACTGGTTGGTAACACTGTTAGACCCACGCTACAAGGAGAACTTTTTGTCTCTTATTCCCGTGGAGGAGAGGTCAACCAAAATGCAGCAGTTCCGGAAGGCCATAGTCACGGAAGTAGGCAAAGCATTCCCCTCACAAAACGCTAGCGGCATAGGTCAGGAATCAGTGGACAACCGAGGCGTACAGCCGAGAGAGGCACAAGTCCAATCCGCCAGAGGTAGGGGAACAGTCTTTAAGATGTGGGACAGTTTTCTCAGCCCCTCACGTACCACAGCCCCTGAGGTGCGGGGGTAGTGCCACAAGAAATCCTAAGTTTGCCCAGATGCTGAAGGAGTACCTTGCAGATCGAACAACTGTACTCCGACATTCCTCTGTGCCTTACAATTATTGGGTATCCAAGCTGAACACGTGGCATGAATTGGCTCTCTACGCCTTGGAAGTCCTGGCCTGCCCTGCCGCTAGCGTTTTGTCAGAGCGTGTTTTTAGTGCCGCAGGTGGAATCATTACAGATAAACGCACCCGCCTGTCAACTGAAAATGCTGACAGGCTGACTCTGATCAAGATGAACAAGGGTTGGATTGGGCCAGACTTCACCACACCACCAGCAAATGAGAGCGGAATTTAAAGTTTGCCATGTACCTCCACTCACCCATGGGTACACACTTCTGGACTTTGGATAATCGCTGGACTGCTCCTCCTTCTCCTCATGCGCCACCATGATGACCGTTACAAATTGCAATACTTAGGCCTTTGTTTCAGGTATACCCCCAGTGGTAAATTTTTTCGCCCATTCTTTGCAGAATGGACATTACAACGACAGGAGACCCGCTCCTTTGCAATGGGAACAATGTTTTGAGGCCCTCATGCACGTCTCTACCCAGGGACAACGTGGAGCCTCCCAATTTTTGGCTGCCCTGCCTAAGGGCTATACTATAATACACCCACTTCCTGACAATGGACACTTAATGTTTTGAGGCCCTCATGCACGTCTCTACCCAGGGACAACGTGGAGCCTCCCAATTTTTGGCTGCCCTGCCTAAGGGCTATACTATAATACACCCACTTCCTGACAATGGACACTTAATGTTTTGAGGCCCTCATGCACGTCTCTACCCAGGGACAACGTGGAGCCTCCCAATTTTTGGCTGCCCTGCCTAAGGGCTATACTATAATACACCCACTTCCTGACAATGGACACTTAATGTTTTGAGGCCCTCATGCACGTCTCTACCCAGGGACAACGTGGAGCCTCCCAATTTTTGGCTGCCCTGCCTAAGGGCTATACTATAATACACCCACTTCCTGACAATGGACACTTAATGTTTTGAGGCCCTCATGCACGTCTCTACCCAGGGACAACGTGGAGCCTCCCAATTTTTGGCTGCCCTGCCTAAGGGCTATACTATAATACACCCACTTCCTGACAATGGACACTTAATGTTTTGAGGCCCTCCTGCACGTCTCTACCCAGGGACAACGTGGAGCCTCCCAATTTTTGGCTGCCCTGCCTAAGGGCTATACTACAATAGACCCACTTCCTTACAATGGGCACTTCAGGTTTCCAGGCCCTCATGCACGTCTCTATCCAGGGACAACGTGGAGCCTCCCAATTTTTGGCTGCCCTGCCTAAGGGCTATACTACAATAGACCCACTTCCTTACAATGGGCACTTCAGGTTTACAGGCCCTCATGCACGTCTCTATCCAGGGACAACATGGAGCCTCCCAATTTTTGGCTGCCCTGCCAAAGGGCTATACTACAATAGACCCACTTCCTTCCAATGGGCACTTCAGGTTTACAGGCCCTCATGCACGTCTCTATCCAGGGACAACGTGGAGCCTCCCAATTTTTGGCTGCCCTGCCTAAGGGCTATACTACAATAGACCCACTTCCTTACAATGGGCACTTCAGGTTTCCAGGCCCTCATGCACGTCTCTATCCAGGGACAACGTGGAGCCTCCCAATTTTTGGCTGCCCTGCCAAAGGGCTATACTACAATAGACCCACTTCCTTACAATGGGCACTTCAGGTTTCCAGGCCCTCATGCACGTCTCTATCCAGGGACAACGTGGAGCCTCCCAATTTTTGCCTGCCCTGCCAAAGGGCTATACTACAATAGACCCACTTCCTTACAATGGGCACTTCAAGTTTACAGGCCCTCATGCACGTCTCTACCCAGGGACAACGTGGAGCCTCCCAATTTTTGGCTGCCCTGCCAAAGGACTATACTATAATACACCCACTTCCTTACAATGGGCACTTCAAGTTTACAGGCCCTCATGCACGTCTCTATCCAGGGACAATGTGGAGCCTCTCAATTTTTGGCTGCCCTGCCAAAGGGCTATACTACAATAGACCCACTTCCTTACAATGGGCACTTCAAGTTTACAGGCCCTCATGCACGTCTCTATCCAGGGACAATGTGGAGCCTCTCAATTTTTGCCTGCCCTGCCAAAGGGCTATACTACAATAGACCCACTTCCTTACAATGGGCACTTCAAGTTTACAGGCCCTCATGCACGTCTCTATCCAGGGACAATGTGGAGCCTCTCAATTTTTGGCTGCCCTGCCAAAGGGCTATACTATAATACACCCACTTCCTTACAATGGGCACTTCAGGTTTACAGGCCCTCATGCACGTCTCTATGCAGGGGCATTGGTGAACCTCACAATTTTGGACTGCCCTGGCAAAGGAAAATACTACAAAGACTCACTTCCTCAAAATGGGCACATTAGACTCAAGAGGCCTTCATGTACGTCTCTTCTCAGGGACATCGGAGTGCCACACAATGTTTTCACGTAAAATCTTTCATGTATTAATCTCAAAAAGTAACATACACCAGCTCTATCTCACTATTGGGTATGTGCCCTTAACATTTCCGCCATGAAAAATCATTTTGGGGTCATTTTGGAAGGTTTTCTGGTGAGTCCGTAAAAATGGCGTGAAACGCGGACAAAATTGTTCACAGCTGTGACTTTTGAGTGATAAATGCTTCAAGGGGTCTTCCCCATGCTGTTGCCATGTCATTTGAGCACTCTTCTGAGACTTTTGTGACATTTTTAGGGTTTCTCCATGCTGCCGGGGGGTCATTTCACAAAACTACTCGGGTCTCCCATAGGATAACATTGGGCTCGTTGCTCGGCCCGAGTACACGAGTATCTTGGGATGCTCGGCCCGAGCTTCGAGCACCCGAGCTTTTTAGTACTCGCTCATCACTAGTAGGGATGCGTTTTTACTATGTCATCTGCCATTCAGCTCTGCTACATGGCCGCTGACAGCAGACACAGACAGCCATGTAGCAGAGCTGAATGGCCGCTGACAGCAGACACAGACAGAGCCGCACTGTCAGAATGAACTCGGGTGAACCTCACCCGACTTCATTGTCATGCTGCGGCTCTGTATGTGTCGCGCCCTGATTAGCGGTCACCTGTGAAGGACCCACCGGTGACCGCTAATCTCCTAAGTGACTGAAGTTAGCAGCCCTCTCTCATACTCACCAATCCCTGATCCCCGGCGCTGCACGGCGTTCACACTGCTCCGGCGGCATTTACTGTTTTGAAAAAGCCGGCCGCCCATTAAACAATCTCGTATTCCCTGCTTTCCCCGCCCACCGGCGCCTATGATTGGTTGCAGTGAGACACGCCCCCACGCTGAGTGACAGGTGTCACACTGCACCCAATCACAGCAGCCGGTGGGCGTGTCTATACTGTGCAGTGAAATAAATAATTAAATAATTTAAAAAAACGGCGTGCGCTCCCCCCCAATTTTAAAACCAGCCAGATAAAGCCATACGGCTGAAGGCTGGTATTCTCAGGATGGGGAGCTCCACATTATGGGGAGCCCCCCAGCCTAACAATATCAGCCAACAGCCGCCCAGAATTGCCGCATACATTAGATGCGACAGTTCTGGGACTGTACCCGGCTCTTCCCGATTTACCCTGGTGCGTTGGCAAATCGGGGTAATAAGGAGTTAATGGCAGCCCATAGCTGACAATAAGTCCTAGATTAATCATGTCAGGCGTCTATGAGACACCCTCCATGATTAATCTGTAAATAAACAGTAAATAAACACACACACACCAGAAAAATCCTTTATTAGAAATAAAATACACAAACATATACCCTGGTTCACCACTTTAATCAGCCCCAAAAAGCCCTCCATGTCCGACGTAATCCAGGATGCTCCAGCGTCGCTTCCAGCGCTGCTGCATGGAGGTGACCGGAGCTGCAGCAGACACAGCCGCTCCTGTCACCTCCACACAGGTAATGAAGACAGCCGTGCGATCAGCTGAGCTGTCACTGAGGTTACCCGCTGTCACTGGATCCAGCGGTGGTCGCGGGTAACCTCAGTGACAGCTCAGCTGATCGCGCTACTCACCTCAGTTGCTGCGTGGAGGTGATAAAAGCGGCGGTGAGTAGCGCGATCAGCTGAGCTGTCACTGAGGTTACCCACGGCCACCGCTGGATCCAGTGACAGCGGGTAACCTCAGTGACAGCTCAGCTGATCGCACGGCTGTCTTCATTACCTGTGTGGAGGTGACCGGAGCGGCTGTGTCTGCTGCAGCTCCGGTCACCTCCATGCAGCAGCGCTGGAAGCGACGCTGGAGCATCCTGGATTACGCCGGACATGGAGGGCTTTTTGGGGCTGATTAAAGTGGTGAACCAGGGTATATGTTTGTGTTTTTTATTCCTAATAAATGATTTTTTTCCGGTGTGTGTGTTTATTTACTGTAATTTACAGATTAATCATGGAAGGTGTCTCATAGACGCCTGACATGATTAATCTAGGACTTATTGTCAGCTATGGGCTGCCATTACCTCCTTATTACCCCGATTTTCCAACGCACCAGGGTAAATCGGGAAGAGCCGGGTACAGTCCCAGAACTGTCGCATCTAATGTATGCGGCAATTCTGGGCGGCTGTTGGCTGATATTGTTAGGCTGGGGGGCTCCCCATAACGTGGAGCTCCCCATCCTGAGAATACCAGCCTTCAGCCGTATGGCTTTATCTGGCTGGTTTTAAAATTGGGGGGGACCGCACGCCGTTTTTTTTAATTATTTAATTATTTATTTCACTACACAGTATAGACACGCCCACCGGCTGCTGTGATTGGGTGCAGTGTGACACCTGTCACTCAGCGTGGGGGCGTGTCTCACTGTAACCAATCATAGGCGCCGGTGGGCGGGGAAAGCAGGGAATACGAGATTGTTTAATAGGCGGCCGGCTTTTTCAAAATAGTAAAAGCCGCCGGAGCAGTGTGAACGCCGTGCAGCGCCGGGGATCGGGGATCGGTGAGTATATGAGAGAGGGGGATAGACTGACATGGACAGAGAGAGAGGGACAGAGATAGTGACGGACTGACAGAGATTAGTGAATGACAGACATTGTGAGGCGCTTCAGAACGCAGCTTTTCAGCTGCGCTCTGAAGCGGACCTTTTTTCAGCTGCGGTGCAGAGCGCACACCTGCGCACATAGCATCAGACACCGAAATCGTATGAGGGATGTCACACGTTACAATTGACTAGGTTTGTGCAACAAAACGTTCAATTCTAGAGAAAGATACGATGTGTTTGCGATCAACGGTTTTGCGTTCAATCCTGATCGCACGTAGATGTCACACGCAGATACCTCACAAACGATGCCGGATGTGCGTCACTTTCAACTTGACCCCAACGACAGATTGTGAGATATATTGAAGCGTGTGTAGCGGGCTTTAGACACAGTATTTACAATGCATAGACGTACAGTATACTTCTTTCCTATTACACAACCAACAGTGACTGACAGGTGGAGCAGAACGGCGCACCCATTCAGCTCTGCTACATTCTCCATATACATCACAATAGACAATAAAACTGCAATACATATTACACCACTTTGTAGGAGAGGGCACTATTTGCCATCCTCCTACATTACTAATAAGTGCCTTGCTGGCGAAACAATAAAAAGGTGTGTCGACCGCTGCTACTTTTACCATTTGGCTTCTTTTATGTAAGAAGCACCTAATATTTCTCCTATTCCTCTTCTTTTTGCTTCCTCCTGAGTCACAACAAGCCAAATTGTTGTAAATGGGGACTCTTATTCAGGTCTCCTTCTTGTGTATTAATGAAGCGTGAGAGTAGAAAGAGACCGCACTCAATCCGCTGTGAAGGATTTCTTTATTCAAACACGTGCAGAGTGGAGGGCTGGAGACACATGTGTCTCCAGCCCTCCACTCTGCACGTGTTTGAATAAAGAAATCCTTCACAGTGGATTGAGTGCGGTCTCTTTCTACTCTCACGCTTCATCAATGGACTTTGCCTTATGACCAGCACCCCGCTCTTGGATTGTTGGACCCTCCAGGCTCTCCACCCGAGCACAGGCACAGGCGGTACCGCAAGCGATATTGCAGGTAATCTGCGGTGGTGCAGGACTTTGCTTCTCTCCTGCTTTATTACTCCTTCTTGTGTATTGCCTGTAGTGGCAAGGGTCACAGAGCACCAGGCCAACATCTGTCACTCATCCACCTCTTACTGATCAATGTTTAAGATAAAAATGCTGGGCCAAGCCCTGTCCCATGCTTCCCTGCTGCGCCATTATACTATTTGTACTCTGGGACAATTGATGCCACTGTACTGGTGTGCGTCCCTAATTTTTTTAAATGTGGGGACTCCAAGTTGGGTGTCTGTGACGCCCTGGAAAAACCAGGTAGTCACACAATAGGCTCCGCCCAACACCATCCCTCACCTAGGTCACATACAGCCGACCTGAAACCCTAGTCACCCCCGTCAGGGCAAGACAGGCACACTAGTGGGCAGGACCAGGCGGTTAGGGAACGCCCATCTAGGGGTCCAGACAGCCCGGGGTGGGAAAACAAACAGTTCTAGTCTGTAGTTCAAGTGGAGAGGAGTGTGGATTGGAGCTAGGTGTAGCTCCAGCAGAGGAGAAGTCCAAGTTGAACGGTGCCAGGGTCAGAGCCCTGGTACCTTAGCTAGGTGGCAGACGGTGGTCTCCGTCAGCAGGAGACGGGAAGACGGCTTGGCAGATCTGAGGAGGACAGGAGCAGGGTTGGAGCCAGCCGGTACCAACACCGGAGACCCGACCGGAAACTGTGCACAGAGGGGGTACTCGGACCCTGAAACCAGGACCGGAACCAATGGCCTAGCTAATCAACCGATTGAGGGCAGGATTACAGGTCCTGTCCCAACCAAAGTCCCAAAAGCAGACAACCACCCACAGGGATAGGGCAACCTCCAGGGCCCATAGATCCCATGGGTCAGCGTCAGCGGGCACGGCTCCTCAGGCACACAGACAGCTGGGAGTGGACTCCCGTGTTCCATACCGGGAAGTCCAAACACACAACACAACCAGTGCAGAGGAAGAGACGGCGACCACCAGCCCAGGTGGGGGACCAGAGTAGAACCGGCAGCGGCAGACGGCCTCCAGCACCTTGGTTTACCAAAAGACTCATGTGATTCATTACTTGTGAGTAACCAAACATCCCCTGCTACATCCGGTCGCGCAGGCCCCTGCCATCGCCATTCCCTGCACAGAGACACTGGGCCCCGGGGTAACCATCCCTACCCACGGAGGGGTTAACATCCAGTTGCCATTACATCTCCCCCGGGTACCCCACAACAGCAGCGGTGGTGTCCCACTTCACCACACACCGTGGGTGGCGTCACGAATCAAATACAGTCAAGACCGTACAACTACTTCCCCCTTTTCATTCGGCGTGTCCACGTGACCCTCGGGTCCGGAGGATCCCTCGAGCCACGCAGCGGTTCCGGATCCGAGCAGTGCCGGCTGCTGGCACGGGGGCGGCACATGTCCATATTGTGTGTTGTCTGTAGTGGCAAGGGTCTCAGAGCACCAGCCATACACCTAACACTCATCCACCTGTTATTGATCAATGTATAAGTTAGAAATCCTGGACCAGGCCTTGTTCCAGGCCCTGTCCCATGCATCAATGCTGCACTATAATACTATGATACTATACTATTGATTACACTTTTCCTGGTGTCTGCCTCTAATTTTTTGAAATATGGAAACTCCAACTTGACTCTTCTTGTTGTGTGTTTCCTGCAGTGGCAGGGGTCTCAGAGCACCAGGCCTACACCTCTCACTTAAGCACCTCTTAATGATCAATATTTAAGGTAGAAATGCTGGGCGGCAAGGCCCTGTCCTATGCTTCCATGCTGCACCATTATATTATTTATTATACTCTGGGGCAATTGATGCCACTTTAGTGGTGTCTGCCCCTACTTTTATGACATGTAGAGACTCCAAGTTGGGTCTTCATGTTGTGTGTTGCTTGTAGTGGCGATGGTCTCAGAGCACCATGCCAACTCCTCTCACTCATCCACTTGTTACTGATTAATGTTTAAGGTAGGAATGGTGGGCCAATTACTGTTCCATACATCCATGCTGTGCCATTTTACTATTAGTATTCCCGCGGAATTGATGCCACTTTCCTGGTGTCTGCCTCTGATTTTGGAAAACGGGATGAGGAATCCTAGTTGGGTCTCCTTTCTGTGTGTTGTGTGTAGCAGTAGGGCTGCCAGAGTGGCAGTCATGCACCTATCTTTCACTCATCTACCTCTGTTACTGTCCTTAAAGGGAACTTGTCACCAGGTTTTTCTCTTATGAGCTGCGGCCACCACCAGTGAGCCCTTATACTGTATACAGCATTCTAGATACTGTATATAACAGCTGAGGCGTTATATGATGTCTGCTTGGAGGATAAAGCGATAAGATAGCTAGGGAGGCTTATCAGTATTTTCTCCATGTCTGAAGTAAATAAGATTGATGAAACATTGATTAAGCCCGCCATGTGGTGAGACTATTCCATTTTTTACAATGGTCATATATGAATTGAAGCGACATTTGTATTAGTAAATGGTATTGTCTATTACCAATATTCCTCAGAAAATTGTTGAATCTCCAAGATAGTGTGGAGGGCGGTTCCCTGTAATAACTAACTTGGAGAATTATAGGGTATTTTGGCAAGTAGCCTGACCTAAGAGGATGTGTTTGGGTGCGTCGTGCCTGATCTTTTTGGTCCATTTGAGCTTGGTGACCTAAAAAACAGGCAATACATTTTATACTTCACGTTTTTATTGATTATATATCATTTTAGGAGACACTATTAAAAGTTATATTTTAAAAAATTTTTTCATGTTATAGCATGAGCCACCCTGAAGGTGTTGTCTATACCTTTGGTTTTTCCTCTTGTTGAATTTAGTGGGGTTCGGATAATTTTGTCAAACACCGGGAGATTCGGCCAACTGAACCAAATCAAACCTTGAAACATTTACTCATCTCTAGTTGGTATGTTTAGATATTCATCAGCCAATGTTGTTTGTAGCCCATAGATCAAAAGTTTCCACAAATAAAATAGCATCAGACGGGAAGGAATTGGCATCATTAGAAATTTTATACCTTAACCCAATTCAAAAACAGTTAAAGATGAGCACAACTGTATGTTTGTTAAATATCTTGCACGATATATAAAACACGAGCATGAGATCGTCCTGATGGGACGATGCAGCACTGGTCTCTGCAGATGCAGATTGTACCTTGAGGGAAATCTAAAAATATTTTTTTTTTATTCTGAAAGTTTAAAAAATAAGCTAGGAGAAGAGTCTCACAATATTGTTTGAAATCAAATCCAAAAACATTGAAAAACGGAAATTGTCTATACTGATCCAATATAGTTTAACAATGAGGAGGAGGCCAATGTCTGTGATTGATGACCCCCATGCAGAACTGTCAAGAGGATATTTCTCAGCAAGCCCTGGAGAACTGACTCAGCTTCTATTTTGTGAGTAATTTTCCAACAACTTCCAGTGGACGTACATCCAGGCTTTGATCACTTTATTTATATACCACAGTTGGAGGCTGCCCATCCTTCAGGATTTGCTATTGATGTCTGCGTGAAACCTGTTCACATCCACATTGTGCACCACTTATTCCAATCACAGATGTCAGTCATTAGCTTCTGTTCACAAGACTAAGATTGCTGTTCCCTCTCCCAGGAGAGAGCAAGGCACATATAAGAAAGGGAAAAATCTGTTCTTAATCTCTGCTTGCTGGTATGCTGATCACAAGTCACTAGTCTATCTATCTATCCGTCTATCTATCTATCTATCTATCTATCTATCCATCTATCCATTTATCTATCTATTATCTGTGTATCTATCTATCTATCTATCTATCCATTTATCTATCTATCTATCTATCTATCTATCTATCTATCTGTCTATCTATCTATCCATCTATTCATTTATCTATCTATTATCTGTGTATCTATCTATCTATCTATCTATCTATCCATTTATCTATCTCTCTATCTGTCTATCTATCTATCTATCCATCTATCCATTTATCTATCTATTATCTGTGCATCTATCTATCTATCTATCTATCCATTTATCTATCTATCCGTCTATCTATCTATCTATCCATCTATCCATTTATCTATCTATTATCTGTGTATCTATCTATCTATCTATCTATCTGTCTATCTATCTATCTATCCATCTATCCATTTATCTATCTATTATCTGTGTATCTATCTATCTATCTATCTATCTGTCTATCTATCTATCTATCCGTCTATCTATCTATCTATCCATCTATCCATTTATCTATCTATTATCTGTGTATCTATCTATCTATCTATCTGTCTATCTATCTATCTATCCATCTATCCATTTATCTATCTATTATCTGTGTATCTATCTATCTATCTATCTATCTATCTATCTATCTATCTGTCCTAATAACTATCTCTCCTAGTAACTATCCTTCTATCTATCTATCTAATTATCTATCTATTATCTATCTATCGATCGATCTATCGAATATTTTATCTATCCATTAATCTACATATCTATCTATCTATCTGTGACGCCCCTGGACTATCGGGTCATCACAGGGTATTGCACAATCTTCCCTCCCGTGCAGTATCCACCTCCTTCTTGGTTTTGGGTCCCTAACTACATGGCGTTGCCTACATCAGCTAATCAAATCCTAGATACACTCTGCACCACACCCACCAAACACACCAGTGGACAGCTTGAGTGGAATAGAGCCGCCCACCTGGGGGGTTGGAGAGGGGAGGTCAGGAGTGTCAAGAGGAGAGAGTTGGGTCTGAGAAGTGAAAGTGAGAGGAGGTCAGGAGCAGGGCTCCTGGGAAGCAATCTGGATGGCAGACGGTGGTCTGGGCGTAGAGGAGCTGGACCCCCGGTCGCAGGGGATCATGGGAAGGGGCACGGATCTTTCAAGGAGGACAGCCAGTGGCCTTGCACCATCACCGGGCTGGGACCAAGGCATGACGGGGTAGGTGGATCCTAGGTCGGGGAGTTGCTTCAGGCAACCCGATAATTTACCTGAGAAAAATGGAGTCTTCAAGAGCCGTTCCCACCTGCTCCAATATCGGGGCATTAGTGCAACGAGGGGGATAGGACTTTCCAATTAAAAACGGTCCAGAAAATCCCAAGTGTGAGCCCTGAGAGCACGCTCCCACACTTAGCCATAGTGGGGAGCGGGACCCAGTAAGTTTCAACTACCGGGACCACCAAAGAAGTAAACTTAGTGCCAGGGGGCAGGTCACGAATCACCAGGCAGCACCATTGGGGACGGTACCCGAACTAAGCCCCCCTCAGTGGCAGCGGCGTCCAGAGACTTGTTTTACCAGTTGTCGGTGTCAGCTTAATGGACTGAGTGAGTACAACAGTGACCCCTTGCTTCCAACGGCATTCCCCTACCATCACCGAGCCCCGGGTTATCCCCCCTACTCGTGGAGGGTCACAACACCTGGCTGCCGCATTCCATCATCCCCGGGTACTCCCAACTGCAGCGGTGGTACTCCTAATTACCACATACCACGGTGGCGTCACAAACTGTATAATCTCCCTTGTAAATACCCTCCTTCATTTGAGTGGCCGCACGACCACCAGGTCCGGATACCCTCGAGCCACTGAGAACCCGGATCCGAGCAGCTCGGCTGCTAGCATGATGGCGGCACACCTCTATCTATCTATCTATCTATCTTTCAGAGTAGGGAATAAAGGGGAGTTTCCCTGGGTGAAAATTTCAGCTCCTCTTCCTACATCCATATTAAGTGGAAGTACCTATGCAGAGCTCATAAGTGGAGATCAGTTTGTCATCTGCTGCTGTGCTCTGCATTGGCAGCAACTGATATGATAGAGCTCTCATTATGATGGAGGGAGCTTTGGCATCTTGGTCACTTCCTTTGCAGAGCAAAGCAATCAACCACCCATCTGCCACATTCTGCATAAGTAGTGGCTGAGAAGAGTAGACGCTAACGAATGAAGACAATATTGAATCATGTGAGAGCACTTTTTATAACTCTAGGGTTAGAGCAAAGTTTAGGGTTAAGGCTAGATTAATAAAACAGTTACACAAATAGTGTAATAAAAATAAACTATGAAAATGTGTAATAAAAAAATCCCAAGAGGGTCAAATTATAATTGCTTTGGTATTTTCTTAAAATACAATACATTTACTTTGATGATAAAGGTTTCTATACTTTAACAATAGAAGGGCTGAGTTCTAAATTCCACTGTATGAGAGGCGCAAAATACTTTCTATCTTTATTTTTCTATGTAATATCTACCTATTTATATAAAATCTAAGGTGCATTTAGACTCATCGATTCATGGCCAATGTTCAGCTATGAAGAAGTCGATCAGTGGTTGTCTAATTGCCGGATCAAACAAACAAATTGCAGTTTCATGCTCACAGAATGAACGTTAATATAATTTTTCTATACACATTGAATATCTATGTTCTTGGCAGCACTTGTCTTACTTACACAAGATGATGTGCTGTCGAGAATAATGATTTTTTAAAGAAGCTCGGACATCATTTTACTCGACGAACAAGTAAATCGTCATCGGCAGCCTCTATAAAAAGGGCGATAGCATGAATGAGCTTTCCTAGATAAAACCCAACAGAAAACCACAAAATGAGTATACCCCCTATAATACATAAATAAGTAAATAGCAGTACTACGTGTAAAAACCATAAGTAGTCAATTAACACTTTTTGATCAAAAAGCATAAAAACCATCCAATCGCGGCAATGTGCACCCAATCAAATGAGCTTTTCTAGAAACATTCATTCCCAATAATTAGTCAATGTATGGTAAATATACCCTGATTTGTATCCGTTGAAACCGAAAGTTTACATACACTATTTAAAAAGGCACATATGCATGATTTTCTCACTATCTGACATGAAATCAGAATAAACCTTGCCCGTTTTAAGTGAATTAGGAACAAAAATTATTTATGTTTGCCAAATGCCAGAATAATGAGAGAGAGACTGTTTTAGGACATTTTTATTACTGTCAAAAGTCAAAAGTTTAGAAACACTAAGGGGCACTTTGCACACTATGAAATCGCAAGCCGATGCTGCGATGCCGAGCGCGATAGTCCCCGCCCCGTCGCAGCTGCGATATCATGGTGATAGCTGCCGTAGCGAACATTATCGCTACGGCAGCTTCACATGCATTCACCTGCCCTGCGACGTCGCTCTGGCCGGCGAACAGCCTCCTTATTAAGGGGGCGGGTCGTGCGGCGTCATAGCGACGTCACACGCTAGGTGGCCAATAGAAGCGGAGGGGCGGAGCTGAGCGGGACGTAAACATCCCGCCCACCTCCGTCCTTCCGCATAGCCGGCGTGAGCCGCAGGACGCAGGTAAGGTGATGTTCCTTGCTCCTGCGGCTTCACACACAGCGATCTGTGCTATCGCAGGAACGAGAAACAACATCGTAACATCGGTCCTTCCGAAATTATGGAAATGACCGATGCTACACCGATGATACGATTTGGACGTTTTTGCGCTCCTTAATCGTATCAAAAAGGATTTACACACTACGATATTGACTGCGACGCCGAATGTGCGTCACTTTCAATTTGACCCCACCGACATCGCAGCTGCAATGTCATAGTGTGCAAAGTGCCCCTTAGAGTACTATGCCTTTAAATAATATGGTGCAGCCCATATGATGATGTCATGTCTTTGGAATCTTCTGATAGGTTTATTGGCAACATCTGAGTTAATTAAAGACATACCTGTTGATGTATTTTGATGCACACCTGAGACCCACTGCTTCTTGGTGTAACATCATGGGAAAGTCAAAAGAAATCAGCCAAGATCTCAGGAAGTCACAAAAGCAAAGGACCTGTGGAAAAGAAAGTGCATAGGGTCTTACCCTGATAACCAGGGGGTAAAGAAGAGTAATCCTACTCACCAATCAGGGTTGTGACAGGCACAACTCCTGTAGCAGCATGTATGTGGATCACGGCAGCAGTACCCCAAACGGCAGATAACAGAGAGAGGTAGTGGAACGGGGCTTTCAAAAACCGCGCCAAGGATCCCAGATGTAATCTTGAATCAATGTATTTTTATTTTGGCATAGGTCTACGCGTTTCAGGAGGCTCAGCTCCCTTCCTCAGGACCAGCAAGCACAAGATACATCAAATCACTATTTGATTTGATGTATCTTGTGCTTGCTGGTCCTGAGGAAGGGAGCTGAGCCTCCTGAAACGCGTAGACCTATGCCAAAATAAAAATACATTGATTCAAGATTACATCTGGGATCCTTGGCGCGGTTTTTGAAAGCCCCGTTCCACTACCTCTCTCTAAGATCTCAGGAAGAGAATTGTGGACTTGCATAAGTCTGCTTCATCCTTGGGTGCAATTTCCAGATACCGGAAGGTGCCTCGTTCAACTGTACAAACAATTATATGCAAGTACAAACAAGATGGGAATGTCCAGTCATCAAACTGTTCAAAAAGGGATTGAGTTCTGTGCACCAGAGATGAACATGCTTTGGTCAGACATGTGCATATCAACCCAAGAACAAAAACAAAAGACCTTGTGAAGATGCTGGCGAAAGCTTTTAAGATTGTGTTATTATCCACAGTAAAACGAATACTGTATCAACAGGGGGTGAAAGGCCACTCTGCAAGGAAGAAGCCATTACTCCAAAAGAAACATAAAAAAGCCAGCTTAATGATTGCAAATGCACACAGGAACACAGATCTTAATTTTTAAAGCCATGTCCTGTCGTCTGACGAAGCTACAATTGAACTGTTTGGCCATAATGACCATTGTTACATTTGAACGAAAAAGGGAGAAGCCTTGAAGCCTAAGAACACCATCCCAAATATGAGACACGGTGGTGGCAGCATCAGGTTGTGGGGTTGTTTTGCTGCAGGAGGGACTGGTGCACTTCACAAAATTGATGGCATCATGAGGAAAGATTATTATGTGGCAATACTAAAGCAACAGCTGAAGACATCATCCAGTAGCTTAAAACTTGGGTGAAAATGGGTCTTCCAAATGGGTAGTGACCCGAAACATACTGCCAAACAGGTTACAAAGTGGCTTAAGGATAACAAAGTCAGTGTTTTGGAGTGGCCATCACAAAACCCTGATCTCAATCCTATTGAAAATTTATGGGCAAACCTGTAAAGGCCGGTGCAAGAAAGGCAACCTACAAACATGGCTCAGTTACACCAGTTCTGTCAGGAGCAATGAACCCAAATTCCTACCAGGTATTGTGAGAAGCTTGTGGAAAGAGATTCAAAACGTTTCACCCAAGTCATACAGTGTAAGGGCAATACCACCAAATACTAATGAACGGTATGTAAACTTTTGGCTTTGCAGAAAGTAATAAAAATGTCCTAAAACATTCTCTCTCTCTCTCTCTCTCTCTCTCTCTCTCATTATTCTGGCATTTGGCAAATATAAATAATTTTTGTTCTTCTTCATTGACCTAAAACGGGAAAGATTTATTCTGATTTCACGTCAGATAGTGAGAAAAACCTGCAGTTGTGTCTTTCTAGAGAGCGGAGGGAAAAACCTGCAGATGTGTCTTTATAGAGAACGGAGGGAAAAACTTGCAGATGTGTCTTTATAGAGAGCGGAGGGAAAAACCTGCAGATGTGTCTTTATAGAGAGCGGATGGAAACTAATGGTTTCAACTGTATGTAATATCTATCTAATGAATATATGCATAGATCTATTATGTAAAATCTAATTCATATCTCTATTTTTCTGCCAATGTGCTATTTTTTATCCCTTTATCTGTCTCTTTCTCATCTATCTATTGTCTATACCTAAAAAGACACAAAAATTACTTCAATAATCCTTTATAGCAATGTATGTAATATCTATCTATCTATCTATCTATCTATCTATAAATCTTTCTGTGTGTCCGTCCGACCAGTACGAGGGGCTGCTGCTAAGTCTTTGGCTTTATGATTTGTTTTGCTTCTATGGTAATAAATGTTACATCACATGAAAGCCTTATGTATCTAATATATGCTTTCAAAATTTTTTGTTTGTTACTTATGGCAACAGTGTTCTACGCACGCAGGAAAAAAAATGGTGGCGTCTAATGCGATATTCACAGCAACAGAACATCAGAGGAGTGATAAAATTCTTATTTCCGCAAGGAAAGTCCACGAAGGATATTCATGGTGGTGTGTCGCAGACATTGGGGGATCAATGCCCTTCATATTCCACAGTTAAGAACTAGGTTGCCAAAATTAAATCGGGCCACTTCAATACCAATGATGAGGAACGTCCTGGACGACCGAGAGTGGTTGTTGTTCCGGAGATCGTCGATGCTGCGCACAACCTCCTACTGGAGACTCGATGAATTTCAGCTAAAGCAATAGCAGACATCATGGGGATTTCCCGTTAACGTGATTGTGACATTATGCAGGAACATTTGGACATGAGAAAGCTATCTGCAAAGTGGGTCCCCAAATGTTTGACAACAGATCAGGGAAGCATGGGAGTGACAACTTCCCGATCCATTTGTCAGCATTTCTGGACTGATAAGAACTTCCTGGATCGACTGGTAACTATGGATGAGACCTGGATTTATTTGTATGACCCTGAAAATAAGGAGCAGTCAAAAGAGTGGAGGCACAGTAGTTCTCCTCATCCAAAGAAGTTCATGGTGCAAAAATCAGCCACTAAGGTGATGGCGTCTGTGTTCTGGGACAAGAAGGGCGTGCTGCTAGTGGACTACCTTCAAAAGGGTTCCACAATCGATGCAAAGTAGAACTTTTGGCCCAATTGAAGGCAGCTCTGAAGGCCAAAAAGCACATCAGGCTTTCCGAAGGAATCTTATTCCTGCAAGACAACGCCTCCGCTCACACTGCACAAGTGACCATGGCAAAACTGGCATAGCTGGGCTTCCAGTTGGTTGACCACCCACCTTATTCACCAGATCTAGCTCCCTCCGACTATCATCTGTTTGCAAACCTGAAGAAACACCTCAAGGGTACCAAATTTCACACCATTTCTGATGCCATGGCTGCTACAGATGCCTCGGTGGAGGCACAACCGAAATTCTTCCTTTTGCTAGGCTTACAGAACTTGGAATACCGATGTAAGAAGTGTGTTGACATCAGTGGAGAGTATGTGGAATAAATGTAAAGTTTCATCATCCTATCTCGTTTCTTTCTTGGTAAAGCCAAAGACTTATCAGCAACCCCTCGTACACGAGAAAAATATATACTAAATAAATGTTTAATTAAAATTAATTAAATGTTAAAATAATACTTTTATATAGTGCCTACAGGTTCCATTAGCAGATCACACCAGGGTTCTCTTATAGAGACTCTTTTTTTGTAAGAGGAGAATAAAAAAATCTTCCTTTTGTCTAAATTCAACGTTGTCGAGAACCGTAATAAAAAAAATCAAGGAAAATCATTGCATATGGAGTAAAGGCAAGTTATATATAAAACTAGAAAAGGTTTTCTTCACAATTATAGTAGTAATTTCAATTACAGTACCTTCCCACAGATAGTAGTGATGGAAGTCCTTAATATCAAATCCTACAATATGTCAAATTTTAAAAACATCTGAGAGTTATAATAGGGTTATGGGAGAATGATTTCATATTAAACCCCCCAAAATATGTGAAAAACTGGATTCACACATCCGTGTGCCAATGTGTGAGTAAATTCTGCCATGCTCGGACTAGTCCTGGGTCTCCTGACTCGACGCCTCATACTGTATATACCTATAAGGCTGTTGAGTTCGAGACAAGGCAGCCATGACTAGTCCAAGCTCAGGGAAGGATATTTGAATTCGGATTGAATGCCACTTTTGAGAGGAAGAAAGATTTTTTTTTCTCGTTTCTGTGACACAGCATTGGCTCTTATTTTCTTTGCCTTTTCTTAAGATCTATACACATTTGATCTTGACCTTGGATACTTGTGTTTTTTCACCCTGAGTAACTTGTTTTTAAATATTGAATGACAGCAGCTAACAGTATGGGGTTCTTTACTTTGCATTGTTATTCTTTTTCTTTTTTTTTTTTAGATATGGATGTAATTCCCACTAAGGCAGCTAGAGGGCGCAATTTAACAGGACTTTGAGCACAATTAGGCTTTAGACACTATGGGATAATGCAATGTTCTTCCAGAGCCGACTTCCCACATTAAATTAATAAGAGATTTAAGAGAGCTTTGAAAGTAATTGGATTGGAAAAAAGACTGATATTTCCGACATAAAATGATACATTTTTCAGATCCCCAACCCCCATGAAAGAGATATTTTAATTTTAGAGATTTTAGGTTTTCTAAAAAGTAGAGGTGCGCCACATTAATAAAATAAAAAGTTAATGTAGATATAATAATACATAGCAAATCAGATATAATACTGTAAATAAAAACTTTGTCACTACATTCAGACATGGTGATTTTTTTTTTAAGCTATTAAACCATTACTTGTCAAATTAGCAATTTTCATTTTTTTTATTAAATGACAGATTTTTAATGATTTGGGTCCTAATGAATCAGAAACATAATTCGCCAAAATTAATAATTAATAAATTAATCCAAATTAATAATTAATACAGTAATAATAAGTAATCTTTTTTTATTAATAATAATAATATGTATTATTAAAATAATAATTATTGGACCTAATTATAAAATCTTAGTTTCCAGAAGCAAAAGATTAGGCTCCCCAAAAAAAGGACATTGGTAGATAATAGGTTAATACGGATTCAACACTGAAAAGCTGCCACTATGGAGAAATCAAGGTAATGAAGTTTTCAAAAGATGCAATGATTTTTTTTTTCCACTACAGATTGAAGAAAATGACAAAGTATTTGCTGGAAATTCCAAAACAGAAAAAAAGATTATTACATCTGCACTCATCCTAGCAGTGTTAGCCAAAGTGGTCTCTTAAAGGGAATCTGTCAGCAGGTTTTTACTACCTCATCTAAGAGCAGCATGATGTAGGCAAAGAGATCCTGAATCCAACAATATATCACTTAGATTACTATGAGCAGCCGTTCTGTCACAGTGAAAGATTTTAGATTGTGCATGTAGCAGTGCTGGGAGAGCTGTTTCCGCTCACACCAGGCTTTTAATGTAAATTTCCATAGAAAGAAACTACTAATCACAGAGGGGCAGATTCAGACTAGAGCTCACATGCTGCCGAGAGCCATTAATGATAAAGATAAGAGCCTAAAACTAGCATGGCAGGTAAACAAAAAAAGACTGAGATATTCAGCAGGCCTGAATTTTCTGTTATAACTCTTATGTGCAGCCCCTGCAGCGGTTGACCCGCTCGGATCCAAGGGTGATTATTCGTGGCTCGAGGGTCTCTGGACCAGGGGGCTAGGGGCCACACTCGAATGAAGAGGGGGGGTATTTACAGGGGAGATATAGTTTGTGACGCCACCCATGGTGTATGGTAATTGGGAGTACCGCCGCTGCCGTTGGGAGTACCCAGGGTGATGGAGCAGGGCAGCTAGATGTTGTTACCCTCCATGGGTAGGAGAAGGCCCCGGTACTCGGTGGGATGCCATGGGATGCAGGGGTCACTCAGGTGCTCACTCAGTCAATAAGAAGACGCTGACAACTGGATAAACCAAATCTCGGGGTATCGCTGCCGCTTCAGGGGAGCATGTCTGGGTCCCGTCCCCAATAGTGTTGCCTGGTGATCCGTGACCTGCCTCCTGGCACTAATTATAACTTCAACGTGGTGGCCCAGTAGTCTGAAACTTACCAGGCCCCGCTCCCCACTGTGGCTAAGTGTGGGAGCCTGTTCTCAGGGCTCACGCTTGGGATTTTCTGGACCGTTTGTTTGAACTTGTCTGGTGATAGTGCCAGGCTGCTGACCGTCCTCCTTGACAGGTCCAGGCACCTAGCCACAATCCCCTGCGACCGGGGGTCCGACTCCTCTAGGTCCAGACCACCGTCTGAAACCTAGACAGCTTCTCTTGGGAGCCACTACTCCCAACCTCTTCTGAGCTCCTCACAGCTCTAGGGCTACTCACTAACTACACTCCTCCCCTCCCCTCCCTGACTCCCCAGGTGGGCGACTGTATTCCACTCAAGCTGACCACAGGCGTGCCTGGTGGGTGTGGTGCTGTGTGTATCTAGGATTTAATTTGCTGTTGGAGGCAACACCATAAGATAGGGACCCAGAACCATGAGGAACTTGGAATACTGCATGGAAGGGCAGTTTGTGCAGTACCCTGTGATGACCTGATAGTCCAGGGGCGTCACACTTACAGCATGCGGTCTTCCGATTACTGTCATGATTCATATGTGCAGAACATTCTGTATTGTTCTGCTATGCTCTCCTGCAGAGCCGGTATATGTTGCCTATGGTGCAGAGCATTTTGCAGGATGAATGTTGTGCTGATTGTTTCACAGCACTTGGTTTCATGCTGGTCCTGGGAGGTGTTCACACAGATGCTTCTCATTCCTGGTGATTGTTCTGCCTCATTATGGAGTGTGTTAGCTCAGAGCGCCGCCAGTCATACTTCTGTGGTGCTCGGTGTTCAGATCTTGGTCTCTCGACTTTGGACTGTTGTTTACCCATCTCTGCCTGTCCTCCCCTGTTTCTGTTGTGACTTCCCGGCTTCTGACCTCGGACTTCCTCCTGACCATATCCCCGCCTGCTCCCTGTGTTTTATACATACTCTTCTGGAACACTGACCTTTAGCTTGTATCTGGACCTCGTCTCTGTCTGCCCCCCCACCGTGTACTCCTGGTTTAGGATCTCGGCCTGTCTGACTACTGCTCCATTTACTGCATACAAGTAGTGTCTAGCACCACCATATGACAGTCATCATATTTACATTGCAGAAACCTAGTGACAGAGTCCCTTTAAGGAGAACTGCAGCAGGTCAATAGTGTCCAGTTTTTGTTTTTGTTTTTTATTTCCACTGCTCCTCTGAGTATTCATTTTGGGGGTAATCTCTATTATGGTTCCAGAGATATTAAACTTTAAATTTAAGACTGTTTTTTATGGGGGTTTTTTTCTACTGGGGCGTTGCTCACAGGATTTTCTGGGGACGTCTCAAAAAGAAATAATTGTTGCAGCCAACCATGTTAAAAAGCCACAGATTTGTCAGTTTTTCACTAACTGCCTAGAAATAACAGCTATGCATGCATTTCATCCCTAAAGGCTGCTTTACACCAGGCAATCTATCGTGCGATAGATCGTCGGGGTCACGGTTTTTGTGACGCACATCCGGCATCGCTGGCGATGCCGGCCTGTGTGACACCTCCTAGCGACGCAGTATCGTTCACAAATCGTGAGTCGGGTACTGCTCGTTAGGTTCCATAATATCGGTTGATTTAGTTGACCACCGTTTCCGTGGTAGCACACGCCGCTCTGTGTGACACCACGGGAACGATGAGCAGCTCACCTGCCTCCCGCGGCCGCCGCCGACTCTATGTGGAAGGAAGGAAGTGGGCGGGATGTTTACGTCCCGCTCATCTCCGCCCCTCCGCTTCTATTGGCCGGCGGCCGTGTGACGTCGCTGTGACGCCGAACGTCCCTCCCACTCCAGGAAGTGGACGTTCGCCGCCCACAGCGAGGTCGCACGAGAGGTAAGTATGTGTGACGGGGGTTACTGACTTTGTGCGACACGGGCAGCGATTTGCCCGTGACGCAAAAAGGACGGGGGCGGGTACGATCGATTGTGAAATCGCACAATCGGTCGTACCGTGTAAAGCAGGCTTTAGGGATAATTTTTAGACCATTCAACAATTTAGGTAGCCTAAAAAGTCTGATACTGCAGTGTTTTGTTAAAATTGCTGTTGGTTTTCTCTGGTTTCCATCTGCTTTCCTCTACCTAGATAGGCATTGGAAATTAAAAAAGCTGCATTTGCATTTGACAGCTTTTTTAATAACATGACCGGTCACAGTACTGCCCTTAGAGTCCTGCTGTGATGGGCCAAAGCCTATGCCTGAATAGTTCGGAGGCACAAACAAGTACACCCTACAGTGTTCCTTCCCTGGTCTTCTTCCTGCGCTGGCTTCTCCCACTTGCCCCGCTCCTCACACACAGAGCCCTGATCCAGTGTCCACGGATCCTTTTGGTGGGTGGCTATCTTGCCTTGTTCCTTGGTCCTTTGTGGTCTCCTTTTCACTGGATGTGTGTGGATGTGGCTTCGTACTTGCAGTAACCTCAGCCTCCGGTTTGCTAGCTGAACCTTGTAGTTCTCCACTAGTTGAGGGGACGGTCCCATTTATGGCCAAGTCTCTCCACACCGGTATACTGGCTGTGGATGCGAGCCCACGGGTGTATGGCGCACTTCCCATGGTTCTGGGACTCCACCTTCCCATATCCTGGGACAAGCTGCTCTGGCTCCAGACCCCAGGACCTGTTTCCTCTGCGTCCACTTCCTGACTCACTAACGTTCTACACTAACTAAACTCCACCTCCAGACTAGCTTCGGGGGGGTGTTTGCAGGCTCGGGCATTAACTAGCTCTGTGCTCATTATTGATTAAGCTAGCAAGGGTTAAATTCAGCTAGCCTCCTGCTTTCCTCTGGAATCACATGTTGTTGGAGACCTATCACAGTTATTCCCTGCCTTTTTAAGATAGTAGAATTGGTCTTCCCAAGCCGGACAGATCGTGGAATCTGTCTTCACCAGCAGGACTGTCCCAGTTGTTGTGGAATCCTCTTGTCATATTAATATTTCTTCCCTGTACTTATTTTTCTCCTTACTTCTTATTGTCTTATTCCTTTGTGTGAGTGTGCTGTGAGATAGAGTTTTGGTTTCCCCTGATCGTCTATCTCTATTGGTCTTATCTCGCTGCTGTCCCGGCCCTCTTCTGAGGTAGGGAGGGGGTGTAAAAAATCAGGGATGGTCAGGAGCAAGGTTAGGTTGGTGGCTCAGACATCCTCACCTTCTAAGGTAACTCTGATATAACGGCGGTACGGTGGCTCAGTGGTTAGCACTGCAGTCTTGCAGCGCTGGGGTCCTGGGTTCAAATCCCACCAAGGACACTATCTGCAAGGAGTTTGTATGTTCTCCCCAGTTTGTCTGGGTATCCTCCAGGTACTCTGGATTCCTCCCACACTCCAAAGACATACAGATAGGGACTCTAGATTGTGAGCCCCAATGGGGACAGTGTTGCCAATGTATGTAAAGCGCTGTGGAATTAATAGCGCTTTTTTAATTAATTAAATTATTATTATAACTAAACCCCCCCTGGTCTTACAATGAAGAGGAGAGGTAAGAGAAGAATAGTGGATAATGGAGGGGAGAGATAGTGTAAAGCTGCCACCAGGGGGAGCTGGAGCTCTGCAGCAGAAGACACTACATGGAGCAACAAGAACCAGGAAGTGGATACACAGTGTGTGCTTGTACAATGTCTCTGGGGAGCAGAGCTACAGGGCGTTTGAGGAATGGTCAGGCAGGCTGGATCAAACACAGTACGAGCAGCAGGCGGACCGGAGGAACGAGCAGAAGCAGAATCGAGGTCAGTACCAGAGGAAGCAACGGGGAGGTAGGAGAGGGGACAGAGGAATGGAGGGACGACAAGGGACGAAACACAGACAGGTTACGGGGGCACAGGAGCAGACAGATCAGGATAACACTTACAGGACCAGCAATCACAGGCAAAGCAGCGCTAAGCTTATAGCCGGTGCTGGTTCACCGGAGATGTCAGTTTTTAAAGCATCCAAGCTTCGGAAGTGAGGCCCGGGAGAAGGCTTCGTCCCCTAGCCATGTGGACGGGGAGGCGAAACCGTGACAGTTAGGAGCAACATGGAAAATGGTGTTAGAGAGAACAATGTGTTGGACTGTGGGGAAAAGTGGGAAAGGAATTTAAATATTTGACAGCATGCTTATAGCGGCTAATGCATTTGACTCACCCGCCCCAGGGTCGGAGTACTCGGAACTGGGCCGGACTACTCCGGAGATGTCAGCGGTGACAATGCTCGGCTCCGTGACCCTGGCGGAGTCCTTTAATAAAAGAAGGGGGATGATGGCTATTTACAGTTGGATAAAATTTGTGACGTCACCTGTGGTTTTTGCAGCTATGAGGCTGCGGCTGCTAGACGGGACCCCCGGGGATGGTGTTATGTCAGCTGAGGTATTTCTGCTCCCCACAGGTGGAGCAGGTAACCCCGGGGCAACTGTTAGGAGAGTCAATGGTAGGGATCAATTAAACTTCAACAGCAGGAGCGGGATGTCTGGGAGTTCTAGTACTTCTAGCGGTATTCTTCAGGACTAGAAGAAGTAGGTGACACAAGGGCTGCGGTTCAAGATGTCTTTACTCACATATTGTTCCTTATGCCCGCAAGGTGCCTGTCTCCTCCATGATGGGCTCCAGGCAATCCTGAACTCCTCGATTCCTAGTGCTGGTTGTGTGACCTGGTGTGCTCTTCCTCCATGCACCTGTTTGTAATTACTGGGTCCCCATGCCCTGAAGTGATCTGGGGTCCCCTCTTGGTCTCACAGTCCTGGCCCGTATGGCAGGCAGCTTGAACCTCTCAATGGGTTGGACCTCTGTCCCAATTTCCAGGGTCTATGTATGCTGCTGTGCCCCGGACACTCTGGTAGGCCGAGAAACGAAAAATCTTCTCTCCTGGTAGATTTATTAGGCAAGCTTAAAGAATCCCCTAATCTAGGGCTCCACACCTTGACTGTGCTCGGTCCTGTAAATATTGACAACGTATATGCTCGGTCCTGTAAATATTGACAACGTACTTTCCCAACGACCGTACTCCTTTTTCCACCAAAGTTACTAAGTGAGCACCTCCCTGGACCAAAGTCCCTTCCTCACTCTGCGTCAACTCCTGACTCACTCTGTCAACGGTCAACTGTCCACTTTCAAACTTAGCTCTGCCCACTAAGCTCCACCCCCCAGATGGTTCTAGATACAGTGCAAGGGGATTAAGTATAATAACCAGGTTACTGGTCGCAATGCATTAATAGGACCTGCCACAGCCCTGATCTAATGTGTAAGCTAATCTGTTGTGTGTTAGGATTTGGTGTTGTATGGAACCGACACTGATTACCCAGGAATCCGGGATGAGCATGTGCCGCCCCCGCGACAGCCGACGGGCTGCTCAGACCCGGATCCACAGTGGCTCGAGGGGTCTCCGGATCCGAGGCGGGGTCGCGCGGCTACGTCGAAATAAAAATGGGGTTTGTTTCGGGTGGTGAATGGGATAATGTTCGTCACGCCACCCACGGTGTGTGGTAACGTGAGGGACCACCGCTGCCATTTGGGGGGAAGAGCCCGGGGACGATGGTGTGGCAGCTTGAGATGTTAACCCCTCCATTGGCTGGGGGAGTGGTGTCCCGGGACTCGGTGATGGATGGAGTAGGGAACCCATCGGGAGTGAAGGGATATTGGGTACTCACACAGTCCAAAGTCACTGACGCTGACACCAGGTAAACCAAACTCTTGAATGCTCTGTCTCTGTTGGTCGAGCACGCTGTGTCCGTGCCCCGTTGGTGTTGCTGGTTGGTCTGAAGCCTTGTCCCTTGGCACTGTGTGTCTCTCGTGTGGATCCCTTTCACTTGAAATTACTCGGGTCCCGCTCACCTGCGTGGCTAGCAGGGTGAGCTTGCTCTCAGGGTTCACGCTTGGGATTTGCTGGACGGTTGTGGGACGTCCTATCCCCCTCGTTGCGCTAGTACCCCGATTCTGGAGTGGGTGGGAACCGGTTCTGTGACGCCCTGGACTAGCCAGGTAGTCACATACATACCAACATACACACACCCCCCACCCTAAACAGTAACAACAGTCAACCAAAAACCCTTGTTGCCTCCCTCCAGGGTCTGATGTCCACACCAGGTGGGGTGGAGCCAGGCTGTTGGCCCCACCCACCGAGGAGTTCACAGGCCTGGAGGCGGGAAAAGCAGTAGATCAGTTCAGGAGGTGAAAGTGAGAGGTCAGAAAACTGCAAGTGTCTGGGTCGGAGCCCAGGCACTGACAGCAAGGTTGGCAGACGGTGGTGGCCATCTGCAGGAGTTAGTGGAACTCTGCAGAGCCGTAGGACCGGGGCTGGGCGGTCGCCCACCGGTACTGAACCGGGGAGTGGAGTGAAGCTAAGGACACAGGCAGGGCCATCGGACCCCGACCAGGCTTGGAGCCACCGACAATAGTCAAATCCGAGTGTGACAGGAACCCCAGGGATTTCCCAACAACCAAGACCCGACAGAAGAAAAAGTCCACACCGTGAGGATATACAGCCACCGCTATAGGCTAGAGATCCAAGGGCCAGCACCTGCGGGCAAAATGGGCTCCTACGGCACCTATACGCCGAGGAGTGGACTACCGGGGGGCAACCACAGGAGTCAGAACATTCTAAAAGGTGCAGGGAAAGACAGCCACCATCAGCCGTCCGGGGAGAGCACAACAACACCGCAGCCGGCTGCGGGACCCGTCCATCTGGCCGTTTGGTTTACCAGAGACTCTGTCATTGATTGCCTGAGTGAGTACACCAGTGCTGTCCGGCACCGTGCCGCGCTGTCCCTGCAACCCTGCACCCCAGCCATCCAGCCTCCCCGTTACATCACCGGGCCCCGGGATCGCCGATCCTTACCCACGGACGGGACAACATCCTAGCTGCTCCCTGCCATCTCTCCCGGGATCCCCGTCACCATCATCACCACGTACCGTGGGTGGCATCACAAACTCTCTCCCCAAACCAACCATCCTCTTTCACTCACGGGTGAGGAGCGCTGCTCGAGTCCCCGGGTCCGGCCCACCGCTCGAGCCACTGAGCAGCAGCAGCAGAAGCCCCGGACCAGAGCGTGGCGAGTGCGTCTCCTCCGCCCGCGACAACTTGGCGTCACGAATAGGATAGAACCGATCTACCTACCGGTAGAAGTGCGCCTTGCAGTCCCCGCCGGAGGCGTCCGGCCGAAAAATGTGAAGCGTTATCTTTGGCGCGAAGATTTCCCGCTCGAGCGAAGCCCTGCCCCCAAAAGAGGAAGTGCTAGAAAGAACCAAGGGGGGGGCGGGTGAAGGCCTGCCTAATGTAGCCGAGGGCATAAAGAAGCGGGGACGCCAGGACTCCGTACCAATATTGTTCCTGGAACCTGCGAGCAGCATGTCCGTCCCGTCCGGTGATGCCGAAATTCCCGAGCCCACGCCAGGAACGGCGGCGTGGGTGGAAGCCCGGACCGCACAAATGTGCTGCCGCCTGCAGACCCAGGTTCGGTTCTTGATGGAGCGCTGGGTGGTCGAGATGGAGGAAGTGGCGGCGGCTGTGCGGAGACAGCATTGGAGGAGTGGGTAAGCGACCCACGCACCTGTGTCCAAGAAGGACCGGCCGCTGCGGCTGAGGGGCCCGGTCTGCGTCTGCTCACCCTCCTGTTTCCCACGCCATCCATACCAGTTGCTGTTGCCCTTCCACTCGGTCCGCTACCCCCAACATCAGTAGCGGAATCTAACCCTTCTGCCCTAGAGGACTGGCCTTGGGCGTTATCCGGAGACGGCCCGCATCGATTCCACTGCCGTGTATGGTCCCTTCGGAGGTACCCATCTGTTACACCTCGTGGCTCTCCTGTTGCAAGGAAAGAGGTGGTGGTCCCCCATTCCTTGTCTGCCACGAGCCCTCCTGCTCAGCAGCACTAAAGGTCTGGGAGACTGCGCAGTCTGCAGGAGTTGCTTCCTTGGAGATGCAGCAGAAGGGTGACACCTGGTGGTTCTACCCTTGCAAGGAATGAAGTGGTCTCCCATCCCTTGTCTGCCACGAGCCCTCCTGCTCAGCATCACAGAGGGTCTGGGAGGTTGCACAGTGTGCAAGGGATGGATGATCAGGGAAGCAGCAAGACTTCCCTTATCTCTGCACATTGTGAAACCGAGGATCCCGCCTTTATGACCCAGAGGCAGGAAGATGAGCATGTGCCCCACGTGACGTCTTCTGATTCGCTCACTGATAGCACACGGCCCGATAACGAGGCTGGTGGTGTGCTGAATCCTGACTGGCCGGGCCAAGACGTCATGAATCCTGATTGGGTCACGTCCATCTCGCGCCCGCCCTTGGGTGTAGCTACACCTCCTTAAAAGCTCCCCCTGCCATCATGCCGGTGTGCGACTGTCCTTCTATGTTTGGATGTCTGGCAGCGTGCTGCCACGCCACTGCTCAGGCATTATTGTCTTTTGTGGGCTTGGCCCTTGCTGCTTAGGCAGCACCTGGTTTGCAGACCGTGTTCCTGCCTTGCTGCTCCGGCAGTATCTCCTTCGGCAGGCCGTGTTCCTGCCTTGCTGCTCCGGCAGTATCTCCTTCAGCAGGCCGTGTTCCTGCCTTGCTGCTCCTGCAGTATCTCCTTCGACAGGCCGTGTCCCTGTCCCAGGTGAGCTCCTCGAGTCTCCACCGGACTCACCTGATTATTGAAAGCACACGTGCGTGGGCACCTCTGTGTTACCCTCGTGCCATCTCTTGTGACTCCCGCTGGCACACGTGCGTAGGCACCTCTGTGCGTCCCTGTGCAACACGTACACCGATCGAGAAGCCCCGAGCCATACAACCCTCACGGGTTAGGGCGGACCGGTGTACATAGATCGTCTGTGACATTCCAGACGATCACTAGTAGCAACCCGCTCACTCTTTCCTGACCATAGCAGCGGTCCCTTACACCGCACAGTGGACCTTGACCGGCGGAAGCTGTCCATTTCCCATCTTGGCACGCTTCCCCGGGTCCCCCTCGTAACATTACGGTCACGCCAAAGGTCTGGCTATGGCGGAAGAGCAGCAGCAGTTGCTGCGTTATGTGCAGCAGTTGGAGTCACGATTGGCAGCAGTTGAGCGGTCTTCCCCCGATAAGGCTGCTCTAGCAACAGTCGCCACCCAGGCGGCTACTCAGGCTGTGGAATTGTGCGGAAGGTCGCCTCGCCTTGCGCTCCCAGAGCGCTTCAGCGGGGACAGCTCTGAGTGCCGTGGTTTCATAAACCATGTTACCACCTACTTGGAGTTGTCCGCTACTGAGAAGGCGAAGGTAGCTTTCGTCCAGTCCCTGCTCACAGGGAAAGCGCTAAAATGGTCCACGCCGTTGTGGGAGCGCGGAGATCGGGTGGTGAATCACCTTCCAGTTTATCTTGAGGCCATGAGAAAGGTGTTCCTCGGGCCTCAAGTCACCCACGACTCCGCGCTGCGGCTCCTACGCCTTCGGCAAAGGTCCACTTCAGTCGGGGACTTTGCAGTACAATTCAGGACACTCGCTGCAGAGCTGGACTGGCCAGATAAAGTCCTGGTCCCTGTGTTCTGGGAGGGTCTGGCAGGGTTCGTCAAAGACGCACTGGCCACGCGTGACGTGCCGACCACCTTAGAGTCCTTGATTCGGCTTGCCTCTCGCATAGACATCCGCCACGCGGAGCGGAGGCTCGAGGTCTCTTCGGCACCCACGTCTACCTGGTCTATAGAGCCTCTGACTCCCCTTCCCCACCAGACCGGTCTCCCAGCCAGCTCTGTTGATGACTCTGTGGAGCCAATGGAAGTCTCCAAAGTGGTCTCCTCTACCACAGGTTCTCGGCCGTCGGCCATTTGCTTTGCCTGTGGGCAGGAGGGACATGTAGCTACCCGATGTTTGAAACCTTCGGAAGAAAGTCAGTGTCTTGTTTCACCTTCAATCAGCGTGAGGAGGGTCATTTCCACTTCCCAAGACCAGGTGCCAACTGGTAAGACCCTCACTTCCTCTGACTCACGGAACGGTGTGCTGTCATGGGATCATGCCTCCAAAGTTGGGGCCCACTTCGGGGTCGACAGGACCAGAGACCTAGGGGTCAGGCATTATTGGGGGCCGGCGGTAGCCCAGGATGTACAGAAGAATATGGGAGTCCGTACGTCGTGTGCGTTTAATAAACCGTTCAGGCGGAGGCCTGCGGGTCTCCCACATCCTGTGCCATCTTTCGCACCTGGTGACCTAGTGTGGCTGTCTTCTAAACATATTAACCTTCCGGTACAGACAGCCGAGTTTGCTCCTAGGTACCTTGGCCCGTTTACAGTAATAGAGCGGGTAACCGCGGTAGTATATCGACTCCAGCTCCCTCCGCGCTGGGCTATTTCTAACACGTTTCATGTATCTCTTCTGAAACCCATACGACCTAAAACCTCGGGGTCCCTGCTTTCCCAGGCCGACTTCTCGTCCGACGACCCAGAAGTAGCGAAGCTAGTAAAAACAAAAATCGTACAGGGCAAGAGGTACTTCCTCGTGGAGTGGGTCGGTCGTGGCCCAAAGCATAGGTCCTGGGAATTGGAGGATCATGTCCACGCCCCAGGTTTGGTGGTGGCCTTCGAGCGCAGGCAGGAGGGGGGCCCTAGACGGGGGGGTAATGTTACACCTCGTGGCTCTCCTGTTGCAAGGAAAGAGGTGGTCCCCCATTCCTTGTCTGCCGCAAGCCCTCCTGCTCAGCAGCACCAAAGGTCTGGGAGACTGCGCAGTCTGCAGGAGTTGCTTCCTTGGAGATGCAGCAGAAGGGTGACACCTGGTGGTTCTACCCTTGCAAGGAATGGAGTGGTCTCCCATCACTTGTCTGCCACGAGCCCTCCTGCTCAGCATCACAGAGGGTCTGGGAGGTTGCGCAGTGTGCAAGGGATGGATGATCAGGGAAGCAGCAAGACTTCCCTTATCTCTGCACATTGTGAAACCGAGGATCCCGCCTTTATGACCCAGAGGCAGGAAGATGAGCATGTGCCCCACGTGACGTCTTCTGATTCGCTCACTGATAGCACACGGCCCGATAACGAGGCTGGTGGTGTGCTGAATCCTGACTGGCCGGGCCAAGACGTCACGAATCCTGATTGGGTCACGTCCATCTCGCGCCCGCCCTTGGGTGGAGCTACACCTCCTTAAAAGCTCCCCCTGCCATCATGGCGGCGCGCGACCGTCCTTCTATGTTTGGATGTCTGGCAGCGTGCTGCCACGCCACTGCTCAGGCATTATTGTCTTTTGTGGGCTTGGCCCTTGCTGCTTAGGCAGCACCTGGTTTGCAGGCCGTGTTCCTGCCTTGCTGCTCCGGCAGTATCTCCTTCAGCAGGCCGTGTTCCTGCCTTGCTGCTCCGGCAGTATCTCCTTCGACAGGCCGTGTCCCTGTCCCAGGTGAGCTCCTCGAGTCTCCACCGGACTCACCTGGTTATTGAAAGCACACGTGCGTGGGCACCTCTGTGCTACCCTCGTGCCATCTCTTGTGACTCCCGCTGGCACACGTGCGTAGGCACCTCTGTGCGTCCCCGTGCAACACGTACACCGATCGAGAAGCCCCGAGCCATACAACCCTCACGGCTAAGGGCGGACCGGTGTACATAGATCGTCTGTGACATTCCAGACGATCACTAGTAGCAACCCGCTCACTCTTTCCTGACCATAGCAGCGGTCCCTTACACCGCACAGTGGACCTTGACCGGCGGAAGCTGTCCATTTCCCATCTTGGCACGCTTCCCCGGGTCCCCCTCGTAACACCCGTCCATGAAGCGAAGCCGTCAGCCCCGGAAGTGGCCGCACCCACAGATGACCCGGCCCTGGCAGTCTGCCTGGCCGTGTCAGAACCGGCCGCTGCGGGCCCAAAGGCCCAACCGGTGAGGCCATCAATCCCTGAGTTCCCTGCCTCGGCTGAGGCTGTGCCGGCTCGTCGCTGCAGGGCAGCACCTCAGGCCACGTCACCGCCGGACCCCCCAAAGAGCGTGCTGGTTGTAGCCGGCATGGGGGCAATCCAGCGGGGCCCGACCCGAGCGCAGGGGTATGCCAACGCCCCGTACTGGGACAAACAGTTGAACCCGTTGGGCCAGGAGATAGCCGCCAGGGAGCGGGAGAGAGCCGACGTGTTAGCCCGTACCATACAAGAGAAGGACCCCCTCCGGCACGCCACCTTCCGGGTGCGGGGCCCGATCTACGAGGGCCAAGTCAGGAAGTTTGACCCGCGAAGGGGGTTCGGCTTTATCTATGAACAGGGCCTGGAGGCCGAAGTGTTTGTGGCTCACCGCGATGTGAACTCGCATCTCCCAACGGGCCACCCAGGTCGCGATCTGTTGCCAGGCGACCTGGTAACCTACACCTGACATTGCGGGGAGAGGGGCTGGTATGCCCTCGACGTGAAACAGAGGGAAAGCCACAGTGTGCAGGTGCGGCCCCAGCCACCTCCCCCACCATGCCGTCTGGATTTTGAGCTGGAGGAGGTCCTTGATGAGTGTGACCTCAAGTAAAGGCAGCGGTCCGCCGTTGCAACCAAGTTGTCCCTGTTGGGACCCTCAGCACTTTGTTTTTTCCCATTGAATGAACATAAATCAAACCGAAGTTTTACCTGATCAGCAACCAGTGATTATCCTGGCCGTTGCCGGCAAGTTGTCCCCGGAGGGACTCTATGTGTTTTACCGCCCACGTGAGAAACTGCTCATGAACATGGCCGAGAACTAGCAGGCCTCCCACGAACTTGTGGGTTTGTAAATAATTTGTGGGCCGGTTTTCCGTTTTCCATGCCGCCTTCGGAGAGGCAGATTGGAAGAAGAGCCCGAAGCAGAGGAGGCTGGGGCCCGGCCACCACCAGGACCGGTGGCCATCCTCCGGGGGTCAGGGGTCCCCCTGGATGTGGGGTCCCCTGAAGTGACAGCCGGGTGCGAGACACCGTACCCGTTCCCGCTCGGGTAACCTGGACCTGGATTGGGGTAAAGGGGTGCTGCCTGTTTCTTAGGGGCAGCACCAAGGTTTAGGTTATTTGGGTGGGAGAGCGGATGACTACGAACCCGTCCGTTTTAATAAAAATGTTTACCGTTTGAAACGTTAAAGTACCGTGCCTCCCGTAAGTGAAGATTTCTAAATATGCTTATGTTGAATGTTTAAATGTTAATTTATCTTTTGCAGAAACAAAAATAAAACCGGTGATGGACAGGCAGCCCGCGGACGGTCTGCGTTTTACCAAGGGGGAGTGTGACGCCCTGGACTAGCCAGGTAGTCACATACATACCAACATACACACCCCCCACTTTAGACAGTTACAACAGTCAACCAAAAACCCTTGTTACCCACCGAGGAGTTCACAGGCCTGGAGGTGGGAAAAGCAGTAGATCAGTTCAGGAGGTGAAAGTGAGAGGTCAGAAAACTGCAAGTGTCTGGGTCGGAGCCCAGGCACTGACAGCAAGGTTGGCAGACGGTAGTGGCCGTCTGCAGGAGTTCCCTGCCATCTCTCCCGGGATCCCCATCACCAGCAGCGGTGGTGCCATCATCACCACGTCCCGTGGGTGGCATCACGAACTCTCTCCCCAAACCACCCATCCCCTTTCACTCATGGGTGAGGAGCACTGCTCGAGTCCCCGGGTCCGGCCCACTGCTTGAGCAGCAACAGCAGAAGCCCCGGACCCAAGCGTGGCGAGCGCGTCCCCTCCGCCCGCGACAGTTCCTGAAGACTCCGTTCCCGTCAGGTGAATTACTGGGCTGCGTGAAGCCTTTTCCCAGCCTAGGGTCCGCGTACCCCGTCGTGCCCTGGCCCCTGCCCGGTTGTAGCACAAGGCAGCCGGCCTGCTCTCCATAGCAGCACCGTACCCCCTGTCACTACCCCCTGCAACCGGGGCTCCAGCTCCTTCTGGCCAGGCCAACGTCTGGCACCTGGGATGGGTACAGGAGCCCAGCTCCACAGCGTGACCTGTCCTGTCACCGCTGTCTCACTGCTCAACTTCTACTCTCTACTGACATCTCTGCCCTCCCTCTTCCATCCCTCAATCTGGGTGGCCCTATTCCCTTCAGGCTGCCCAATGGGTGTTTGGTGGGTGTGGTGCAGAGTGTTCCTCAGGATTTATAAGTATGTATACCTGTTGGTAGCAACACCAAATTGACAGGACCCGTAACCAAAGAGGAGTGGGTACCATGCAGAAGGGCAGATTGCACGGCACCCTTGTGATGACCTGATAGGCCAGGGCGTCAAAAGCACAGCACCTAAAATCAGGTGCCATACCCTGCGGTGACTGAAGCCTCAGGGGCGCCACACATTTATATGTGGATGGGGAAATGGCAAATTAATGTGGTTAAATGAACTTTAGTTAACAGGCACATTTTTAATGGAGGTGCAGTGTCTAAATATATTTTAAAGGTGTGGTGCCTGTTTGTATTCAGAGGTGAAGCATGGGAAACTTTTTATTCAGGTGTCATATATACATGACCTTTTTTCAGGGGTGCAGTTATCTGCTGAAAAACTGAGCAGAAGACAAACGTGCGGCACACTAGAGACGAATTGTGGCTGGCAGAAGTTAGCATGAAGATCTGGAGCAGGTAGAGCATAAATAAAGGAAAACGACTCTGATAACGTCACTGGTAAGTCACTGCTTTAAAGTAAGTCAATTGCTATAGATAAGTGAATGCGTGAGGTTAGAGCGATTTGTCTCCCCATTAGATTATTGACCAAATTTACATCTGAGCATTTTCATCATGGAACCTTTCATGGGACATTTCACCTGATATGTGCCAGCTCTGTCAAGACGAGTCTGATCATCAGCACCCTCAGCAACTACAAGAATGGGGTGTAAAAGAAATGACAGAAAGCTGAATGACGTATTTTTCATTTTATAAGACACACCAGATTATAAGATGCACTCCAAATTTAGAGGAGGAAAATAGGAAAAAACTATTTATAATGTTAAAATGAGGGTTCGTCTTACTGTATAATCTTAGTGCGTCTTAATCCTAATGCTCACCAGGGGGGAGCGGCGGTGGTGGAGCGGCTCAGGAAGGTCACATGAGGCAGGGCGATGCTGCGGACTCACAGGTGGGAGTGTTACGGCTCAGGAGGGTCAGTGATACTGCAGGCTTGGGGGTGTAGCGGCGGGCGCAATTGAATCCCCCGGGTATGGCTTACCAGGGCGATGGTGGGGGAGCAGGGTCATAGAAGGCAGGGTCACAGGACACGTTTGGGGGTCGCCATTGATCTGTGGGTAGGCTGTTTGCAGAGGTTTCACAGGACTCGGAGTCTCGGCAGCAGGTGCATTGAGCTGACTGCTGGCTCCATTGAATCACCCGCAGTTGACGAGATGGACTTCAAGAAAATGGCCACAGAGGCAGCGTGTGCACAAGTAGGACTCCACAACCATTTTCTTGAAGTTCATCGCGTCAATCTCCGCACACGCCACCTCCATTGTAATTTTCTTGAAGTTCATTAATTAAGTTCAATGCACCCGCTGCCGAGACACCCTCACAGCTCGTCCACGCGCACAATGCCCCAGCCGCCGAGACACCCTCACAACACGCCCGCCCACAGATCAATGCTGCCCGCCACGACACCCCCGAGCACATCCTGTGAGCCTGTTTCCTATGACCTCGGTCCACCACCGCCCTGGTAAGCCATATCTGTTTTGTAAGATGCACCTCCATTTTGCCCCCAGTTTTGGGGGGGAAAAGTGCGTTTTACAAAGCGAAAAATACGGTAATTATAAAGTTCTTAATACAACAGGCAATGATATATGCTATAATATCTTTTTTTTTTTGCTTTTATTCTGTTTAAATATGCAAACAAAAGTGGCCTTTACCTCATTATTATTATTATTACTAGAAGGTGGCCCGATTCTAACGCATCGGGTATTCTAGAATTTATTGTGCAGTTAATGTATGATTTTTGTTATATATAATATATATATATATATATATATATATATATATATATATATATATATATGTTGTTGTGTGTAGTTGCCAAGTGTTTGTGTAGAGCACTGTAAATGTTCTGGGTGTTGTCTGGGTGGGGGTGTGTGAGAGCGGTGTTGTTTGTGTGGAGCGCTGTGTGTGTGTTGCATTGTTTGTGGAGCGCTGTGTGTCTGCAGTGTTGTCTGTGTGTGGTGCTGAGTGTGTTGCACGGTTTGTGTGGGTGTGGGGTGTGTGTGTGTGTTTTGGGGGAGGTATGTTTTGTGCAATGTGTGTGTGTTGCGCGGTATGTGCGTATATTTGTGTATGCTGCGGTGTTTGTGTGTTGGGTGTTGTGTGTGTGCGGCGTTGTCTGTGAGTGTCTGTGTAGGGCGGTGTTTGTGGTTCTCAGTGTGTGTGTGGTGTGTTGTGCAGTGCGCGTGTGGCAGTGTGTGTGTGTGTGTGTGTTTTGGGGGGAGGTGTGCACCCCCATCGTGCTCCATCCACCATGCTGCGCACCCCCCATCGTGCTCCATCCCCCATGCTGCGCATCCCCATCGTGCTCCATCCCTCATGCTGCGCACCCCCCATCGTGCTCTATCCCCCATGCTGCGCACCCCCATCGTGCTCCATCCCCCATGCTGCGCACCCCCCATCGTGCTCCATCCCCCATGCTGCGCACCCCCCATAGTGCTCCATCCCCCATGCTGCTCACCCCCCATCGTGCTCCATTCCCCATGCTGTGCACCCTCCTTCGTGCTCCATCCCCCATGCTGTGCACCCCACATCGTACTCCATCCCCCATGCTGCGTACCCCCCATCGTGCTCCATCCCCCATGCTGCGCACCCCCCCATCGTTCTCCATCCCCCATGCTGCGCACCCCCCATCGTGCTCCATTCCCCATGCTGCGCACTCCCCATCGTGCTCCATCCCCCATGCTGCGCACTCCCCATCATGCTCCATCCCCCATGCTGCGCACCCCCATTGTGCTCCATCCCCCATACTGCGCACTCTCCATCGTGCTCCATCCCCCATGCTGCGCACTCCCCATCGTGCTCCATCCCTCATGCTGCGCACCCCCCCATCGTTCTCCATCCCCCATGCTGCGCACCCCCCATCGTGCTCCATTCCCCATGCTGCGCACTCCCCATCGTGCTCCATCCCCCATGCTGCGCACTCCCCATCGTGCTCCATCCCCCATGCTGCGCACCCCCATTGTGCTCCATCCCCCATACTGCGCACTCTCCATCGTGCTCCATCCCCCATGCTGCGCACTCCCCATCGTGCTCCATCCCTCATGCTGCGCACCCCCCATCGTGCTCCATCCCCCATGCTGCGCACTCCCCATCGTGCTCCATCCCCCATGCTGCGCACCCCCCATCGTGCTCCATCCCCCATGCTGCACACTCCCCATCGTGCTTCATCCCTCATGCTGCGCACCCCCCATCGTGCTCTATCCCCCATGCTGCGCACCCCCATCGTGCTCCATCCCCCATGCTGCGCACCCCCCATCGTGCTCCATCCCCCATGCTGCGCACCCCCCATAGTGCTCCATCCCCCATGCTGCTCACCCCCCATCGTGCTCCATTCCCCATGCTGTGCACCCTCCTTCGTGCTCCATCCCCCATGCTGCGCACCCCACATCATACTCCATCCCCCATGCTGCGTACCCCCCATCGTGCTCCATCCCCCATGCTGCGCACCCCACATCGTACTCCATCCCCCATGCTGCGTACCCCCCATCGTGCTCCATCCCCCATGCTGCGTACCCCCCATCGTGCTCCATCCCCCATGCTGCGCACCCCCCATCGTTCTCCATCCCCCATGCTGCGCACCCCCCATCGTGCTCCATCCCCGATGCTGCGCACCCCACATCGTACTCCATCCCCCATGCTGCGTACCCCCCATCGTGCTCCATCCCCCATGCTGCGCACCTCACATCGTGCTGCACAGTCACACATCAGACAGTATATACACACACACATCTGATCGCATACACTCACACTCCACTTCTGCCTGTGCCCTCCGGTGGGCGGTCCCAGCAGCTGTGCTGCACGCCGTGCTCCTCTGCCTTCTACCGACACGCACACATCCGATCGCATACACGCACACATCCGATCGCATACACGCACACATCCGATCGCATACACGCACACATCCGATCGCATACACACACACATCCGATCGCATACACACACACACCCGATTGCATACACACACACATCCGATCGCATACACACACACATCCGATCGCATACACGCACACACACATTGACGATATCGCACATACGCGCTCACACACTCACAACATCCGGAGATACCACATGCTTTCGGCCATGTGATCCTCCTGGAAGGTCACTGCACGCACAGTATCGCCGCCGAGAAGCAAGCGATATCACTGGATGTTGTGAGTGTGTGGATGCGATCTGGTGTGTGTGTGAGGTGTGTGTGAGAGTGAGTGTGATCTGATGTGTGTGTGTGTGTGTGTCTGTTCTTATGTGTGTGCGTGTGTGTGTGTTCCGCCGCTGCAGGACCTTGATGCGCTCACCTGCTCCCGGTCGGCTTCTGCTGAGTATGATCGGGAGTCTTCTTTCTTCTGTCTTCTCTTTTCTGCACATGTGTACTGGGAGCCGGTGTACTCTGGTAACCATGCTACACAATATTACCCGATGTGTACCATGGTTACCAGCGTACCCCGCCCCCCGCACGCACGGGAGCCCACACCAGCGTACGCCGGCAACCCCAGCAATGCGAGGGTATGTGTCGGCTGGGTTGCCGGCGTACGCTGGTGTGGGCTCCCGGGGGTACAGCACTCACCTGGGAGTCGGGGCTCCGTGTCGGTTCGGGGAAAGCGTGCGGGGGGCGGGGCCAGGGCGGACGTGCAATGCGTGAGGGGGGCGGCGCGTGGCCAAGTTGCCAATGCATGCAGGGGGCCGGGCGAGAGGCCAATCCGTGTGGGGGTGGAGCCTGGGTGAGCGGCCAATCCGTGCGGGGGGGCAGAGCCAAGGCGAGCGGCCAATGAGAAGCTTGTCGCGGTAACAGAATTTTGGAGCAAGACAGACAGACAGACAGACAGAATAAGGCAATTATATATATATAGATTATTATTATTATTATTATTATTATTATTATTAATAAACATATGGATATACAAAAGGAACAGGATAAGCACATAAATTCCTCTGGACGCCATATTATGAGTCCATACAGTGGGATCTCAACTGCGCAATATGTATGAGGTGTAAAGTAACATTTTTTCTTTCTTAAAATAAACAAGTCTGCTGTTTTTTTTTGGATTTCAGCACCAAGATCTGCACTAAAATCCACGCTATTCGATGCAGATTTGTCGGTGCTGATTTCAGTTCAGATTATTGTGGATTTGCTATTTTCTTTGAAAACCTGCAACACATAGACATACCCATAAGCCATTAATAGTCAGATCAGGGTCGGACATGCTATTGGTGCATTCTGTGCAGCCGCTCAGGGGCTGGAGAGTTAAAGGGGCCATTTCCACCTCCAAATCAGGTGGAATTGTACATTTTGATGAGCTATCAAATGGCAAGGGCTCATATATTGTTCTTGCACAGGGGCTCTTTGGTGTCGGTGAGTCAGATTATCAGACTTTATGGCAAGTTGTTTCAGGAATTTCCCTATAATAAGATCCCACATGTTTTTAGACACGAAAGTAACATTTTCTGTGTCGCATGAAAGCGATCAGAGAGTAGGATATATGACAGGCGCACACATGTCATCATCTCTGCCTTCACGAGTTGCATATTCCAGGTGCGCTCTTCTGACCTCTGCTGTGAGACCACCAAGTACAAGGGTATAAATGAAGCTGCCCCTGAACAGAGCAATTATGTTCCCGCTTTAGTCTTTTGGAATATGTAAGAAACAACCAAATTGGCTGCTGTGAGAATTTTCTTTGCTTTTCCCGTACACATACACGCACACATACACGCGCGCACACACACACATTATACACGCGCGCACACATTATACACGCACGCACGCACACATACACGCCAGCGCACACACACACATTATACACGCCAGCGCACACACACACATTATACACGCCAGCGCACACACACACATTATACACGCCAGCGCACACACACACTATTCACGCCAGCGCACACACATTATACACACGCGCACACACACATTATACACACGCGCACGCACACATTATACACACGCGCACGCACACATTATACACACGCGCACGCACACATTATACACACGCGCACATTATACACACGCGCACATTATACACACGCGCACATTATACACACGCGCACATTATACACACGCGCACATTATACACACGCGCACGCACACATTATACACACGCGCACGCACACATTATACACACGCGCACGCACACATTATACACACGCGCACACACACATTATACACACGCGCATACACACATTATACACACGCGCATACACACATTATACACACGCGCATACACACATTATACACACGCGCATACACACATTATACACACGCGCATACACACATTATACACACGCGCATACACACATTATACACACACACAGCTGTGAGTGCTTTCCTGCAGTGACCTGGAACTCAGAAGGTGAGCCCAGGTCAACACAGGGGAGCACAAACAGCAGTGTGTGTGTGTGTGTGTGTATATATATATATATATATATATATATATATATATATATATATATAGTGTGTGTATGTGTGTGTATAATGTGTGCGTGCCTGCTGGGGCAATGACATCACAGGTGCTAGTAATTTCATTCACCTGACCCCGTGAAGACAGTGCCACCCGATATCACTACCGTGACCGGGTCTCGCAGCACTGCCGTCACGGGGTCATGTGAGTCCATTGTGAACTTACCTCACCTGACCCCCGATGTCGCTGGCAAGCTCCTGTCCTGGCCCGGTGTCCTGAGGCGGCACGTCATCATAGCTACAGCTGATCGCGTCCTCCGATCAGCTGTTCTGCAGTCTGCAGACACCAAGCTGTGTAATGCGGGCTTCAGAAACATGGCGCCGGAGATAAGCGCTATGCGCAGAGGCCCACTCCGGCGCCATGTTTCTGAAGATTAGCATTTTACATACAGCCGGAGGGAGGAACAGGCAGCGCGGGGGGGCGGGGAACACGTGCATAACCCGCCCGGACATCAGGAGAGAGGGAGGAACAGGCTGGTGGGGGGCGGGGAACTCCTGCATAACCCGCCCGGACATTAACAGAGAGGTGCACACGTCAATCAAAAAGTGCACGAAATTTCAAACTTTATAAAGTTGGATTTCACTGACTAAACACCCGAGCTGCCCCCTGATGGTATGTACACACTGTGCATGATAGTGCCAGTACTGCACTGGCTGCAGCTTATACACGAAAATCCTGATGTTTGGTTCCCTTTAACTAGCTTCTATAAGAATGTGACAAGTTATGACCTCAGCTCTGTTGCAGCCATATACAGTGCCTACAAGTAGTATTCAACCCCCTGCAGATTTAGCAGGTTTACAGATTCGGAATTAACTTGGCATTGTGACATTTGGCCTGTAGATCAGCCTGGAAGTGTGAAATGCACTGCAGCAAAAAAGAATGTTATTTCATTTTTATTTATTTTTTTTAAATTGAGAAAAGTTTATTCAGAGGGTCATTTATTATTCAACTCCTCAAACCACCAGAATTCTGTTTGGTTCCCCTAAAGTATCAAGAAGTATTTCAGGCACAAAGAACAATGAGCTTCACATGTTTGGATTAATTATCTCTTTTTCCAGCCTTTTCTGACTAATTAAGACCCTCCCCAAACTTGTGAACAGCATTCATACTTGGTCAACATGGGAAAGACAAAGGAGCATTCCAAGGCCATCAGAGACAAGATCGTGGAGGGTCACAAGGCTGGCAAGGGGTACAAAACCCTTTCCAAGGAGTTGGGCCTACCTGTCTCCACTGTTGGGAGCATCATCCGGAAGTGGAAGGCTTATGGAACTACTGTTAGCCTTCCACGGCCTGGACAGCCTTTGAAAGTTTCCTCCCGTGTCGAGGCCAGGCTTGTCCGAAGAGTCAAGGCTAACCCAAGGACAACAAGGAAGGAGCTCCGGGAAGATCTCATGGCAGTGGGGACATTGGTTTCAGTCAATACCATAAGTAACGTACTCCACCGCAATGGTCTCTGTTCCAGACGAGCCTGTAAGGTACCTTTACTTTCAAAGCGTCATGTCAAGGCTCGTCTACAGTTTGCTCATGATCACTTGGAGGACTCTGAGACAGACTGGTTCAAGGTTCTCTGGTCTGATGAAACCAAGATCGAGATCTTTGGTGCCAACCACACACGTGACGTTTGGAGACTGGATGGCACTGCATATGACCCCAAGAATACCATCCCTACAGTCAAGCATGGTGGCGGCAGCATCATGCTGTGGGGCTGTTTCTCAGCCAAGGGGCCTGGCTATCTGGTCCGCATCCATGGGAAGATGGATAGCACGGCCTACCTGGAGATTTTGGCCAAGAACCTCCGCTCCTCCATCAAGGATCTTAAGATGGGTCGTCATTTCATCTTCCAACAAGACAACGACCCAAAGCACACAGCCAAGAAAACCAAGGCCTGGTTCAAGAGGGAAAAAATCAAGGTGTTGCAGTGGCCTAGTCAGTCTCCTGACCTTAACCCAATTGAAAACTTGTGGAAGGAGCTGAAGATTAAAGTCCACATGAGACACCCAAAGAACCTAGATAACTTGGAGAAGATCTGCATGGAGGAGTGGGCCAAGATAACTCCAGAGACCTGTGCCGGCCTGATCAGGTCTTATAAAAGACGATTATTAGCTGTAATGGCAAACAAGGGTTATTCCACAAAATATTAAACCTAGGGGTTGAATAATAATTGACCCACACTTTTATGTTGAAAATTTATTAAAATTTAACTGAGCAACATAACTTGTTGGTTTGCAAGATTTATGCATCTGTTAATAAATCCTGCTCTTGTTTGAAGTTTGCAGGCTCTAACTTATTTGCATCTTATCAAACCTGCTAAATCCGCAGGGGGTTGAATACTACTTGTAGGCACTGTATCTCCTCTGTAAATGCCACCAGCAGAATGCTCCAGGTAGTCTTCTCCAATATGGGTGAAGCGATGGCCTGGGACTGTGTAAATGCAAAAAGACAAAAGGAGTGCTAGCTCCTCGTGCTCTCTTCACTTTTGATTTTTCATCCAAACTTTCCAAGAGCTAAAATATTTTTACCATACATTGCCACCACTCTTTAATTAACTGGGTGCTCCCTATCTTTTGCTGGTGTCTGCTGCCAGCCATTGGAGCACACAGACTTTTATATTGACAGAGTAATTATATCCAGTGTCTCGGCTCCAGTATTAATATATTATCTGCTGTGCACATTACGTATATACAGTTCACTTAAGTGTAGGTGATTTTTGGAATATATGTCCCCTATTTGTTTGCTTATGTACCCCATTTCCGTTCTATGTATCTAATAAAGATTTCAACTTGGTTTATATTTTCTTTGTTTTGTTTGTATCTATTTAATAGTGTATACACTGACAGTTTAAGACTGAGGAGTCTTAAACTATAGATTATATTTGGCTCAAGACCAATGCTGTGTAAGAACAGGGCTGGCTGACTGACTTACATTAATGAGCAAAAGGGTAACAATGTTTTGAACTTTTGACTTTCAGGCTCCATATCTACCTTCATTTTATAGACCATCATCTTGGCAATCCCATACATAAATGTGACTTGCAACTATTTATCATATGATTAGTTAGGCAGAGACTTTTCATGTCACTGCATTGTTACTGTTTTGCTCCTTCTGTTGGAAAAATCTTTTTCTTCCTGTATACTACAAAGCACAACCTGTCCTCACATTTTCTAATAGATCAGTGTTTTATTAGATTGATTTCCAAGCGAAATGTCACTGGTTTGAATCGAGGAACAGCCATGAAGAAGATTTTAGAACAAAAAAGAAACGGCATCATCCAGCTCAGTTGCCAAATTGCATCATGTGATCGCCATGACAGTTGGAAGTATATGAAATTAAGTCCTTCTATCCATTCAAAAGCCAAGAGGTGACTGTCCTGGCAAAACATCAATCAACCAGTCAGCTCATCAAAAGGTCTATCAGTTCTGGTGTGACAAATACGGTAGTGGAGGCGGCTCGTATGCTTCGTAATACTGAGATCACAGGTGTTTATGCCAGCACCGTGTGACGCATGTTAGACAAGTCTAGAATGGTGGTCAATATGAAGCATTGGCTCTAGTTTGCAAAAGAGTATGAAAAGTGGAAAGTAGAAGATTGGAAGCAGGTGATTTGGAGTCATGAGGCAAAAGTCAATAGACTAGGCTCTGATGGGTGCAACTACATCTGGAAGAAACAAGGGATAAAGGAGGCTAGTAGATTCAGAAGTTGAAGGAACTGTCAAGTGTGGTAGAAGAAGCCTGATGATATGGGGTTGTTTCTCAGTCAAGTGCTCTGGATACTTGGCCAGAATTGATGATGGCCTCAATGCTGAGCTTTATGTCAGTATCCTACCAGATAAGTTGCTTAACAATAATCTCCAGAACTATTTAAATAATTGCAAGTCAAATTTATCCATGAAATAGCCAAGACCATTGTCTTTAAAATGAAGGTAGTCTCATGCTCAGAGATGTAGTGGATGGTGAGATATGGAGCCCGAAAGTCAAACGTTCAAAACATCGTTACCCTTTTGCTCCTCAATATACATTTTGCATTACCAAATCTGGTGGCTAAATCTCTGAAATCAATTGTGTAGCTAGAAGTATATATATGTCATACAATATTATATCAATTTTTCAAACTAAAATGGGAAAAATTACTATTTTTTTTTTCTAATGGAGAGAAACTTTTTTTGAAACGATCTAATTTGATCTTTTATTAAATTACCTTTTTTCTTTTTAAATCTGCATATGACAGAAGAAACTTGTACGATAAATTAATCTAGAAGTAACACAACCGTAAATTGTATCTTACATTTGTCTAACATTAGGTAATTCCGCTGAGTGATTCTCTCCTCCGCTCTACCTCGTTGTACCTGGTTTTAATTTTCAATTTGCTTATCTCTTTCAGTTTCCATTACCTTACCGCGAATGTTCTTATTCGTCATATTAAACAATAAGCTATATGAGAAAAATTGGAGATATTTTATGATATGAATCCAGCGTGGAATACACAGGAGACCAGTATCTATCATCAATGTCATTTTTAATTTTCCTGCAATTAAAAGTCTGAAATTCAATACATTAGGAGGAGTTGGTAAAATTGTCTTATTTAAGGCCGGGGGGAATTTCATTTTTCTTCTTTATCTAATCTGTTTAAACTATGACAAAAGTTCTATGACTGCTCCTAATAGTAGAAAAACTCATTTTTAAAGGCCTGGGATATTGTGATATTTGGCACCTCACACATTTACATTCGGAGATTTGCTGTCCCTTACGTCTTTCTGGACCTCAAAAGAGGATTGGATTTCGGCTTGAAGGAAAAAGAATCTTCTCTTAGAAAATGTTCATTCTAATTCAAGAGGACATATGAGATAGAAAATCTCTTGAATGTGATGTGGTCATGTAGTTTAGACCCAATATTTTAATCAAGCAACAATAGAAGGAAATGTCAGCTCATCCGATTTACCCAGTTCCAGAGTCCTGTAGATTGCACGGACACAGACATCACAGACGTCCATGTAAGCACAATGGGACGTACATTACGCAAATCTGGAACGGTGGCTTGAAAAAGGTGAAGAAGCCTCGACTTTACTATTGTCATAAGAAGCGTCGGCTGAAGTTTGGAGTAACCCTCGACTCTGCTCTATCCTTCAAGCCACACATCCAAGCCCTCTTCATCTCATGCAGACTACAACTCAAAAATATCTCCTGGATCCGTGCCTTCATTTACCAAGAATCAGCAAAAACATTAGTACATGCCCTCATCATCTCCCGCCTCAACTACTGCAACCTCCTGGTCTCTGGCCTTTCTTCCAACACTCTTGCACCCCTCCAATCTATCCTGAACTCTGCGGCCCGCTTAATCCATCTCTCCCCTCGCTATTCCCCAGCCTCACCACTCTGCCAATCCCTTCACTGGCTTCCCATCACCCAACGACTCCAGTTCAAAATATTAACCATGACCTACAAAGCCATGCACAACCTGTCTTCTCCTTACATTTGTGACTTAGTCTCCCGGTATCTACCTACATGCAACCTCAGATCCTCACAAGATCTCCTTCTCTACTCCTCTCTTATCTCTTCCCACAATCGCATACAAGATTTCTCCTGTGCCTCCCCCATACTCTGAAACGCTCTACCCCAGCATATCAGACTCTCTCCTACCGTGAAAAGCTTCAAGAGGAACCTGAAGACCCACCTCTTCCGACAAGCCTACAACCTACAATAACCCTGAGTCCAGTACACCACTGCGCAACCAGCACTATCCTCACCTCCTGTATCCTCACCCATCCTCTGTAGACTGTGAACCCTCGCGGGCAGGGTCCTCTCTCCTCCTGTACCAGTCTGTTTTGTACTGTTAATGATTGTTGTACTTGCTTTTATGTATACCCTTTTTCACTTGTAAGGCGCCATGGAATTAATGGTGCTATAATAATAAATAATAATAAAGGTTTGCAATAAAGTAAGAAAAGTAGACAATAAAAGATTGTAAACGTGATTTAGAGCGATAAGTGCAAATTGGTCAGGTAAAAAGGTGCTAAGGGATCGAGAAATTGAACAAACTGTCTTATTCGGTAGAGGAAGCCTGCTAATATGGGGGTGTTTGACAGCCAAAGGCATTGGATTTTTGACCAGGATCGATGGTGGTCCCAATGCTGAGCTATATGTGAGTATCCTACAAGATGAGTGACTTCGTACACTTGTGCACAATAGGTATGAAAAGGAAATAGAGAGAGAGCAGTGTATACAACGTTTTAATGGCTAACTGAAAAGGTGACAAATTGCAAGCTTTTCCGACTACTTACATCTCTCCATCAGGCGCAGTCTATATGCCTGATGAATAGATCCAAGTATTCTAGAATGCATCAGCTTTTCTGTTAGCAATTAAGAGGTATCCTCTAGTGATGGGCAAGCACTAAAATGTTTGGCTGCTCATTGCTAGAGTTGAGCGCGGTTCGTGGTTCGTGGTTCTCCAGTTCGCGGCTTGAGTGATTTTGGGGCCTGTTCTAGATCGAACTAGAACTCGAGCTTTTTGCAAAAGCTCGATAGTTCTAGAAACGTTCGAGAACGGTTCTAGCAGAAAAAAAACAGCTAATTCCTAGCTGGCTTTCCGCTGTAATAGTGTAAGTCACTCTGTGACTCACACTATTATGAAATTTCAGTGTATAGTGTGCGGGAACAGCGCATTCAGATCACTGCTGTTTGTATAATGGCGATCGCCATTTTTTTTTTTTTCCTTGTCTTCCTTCCCTAAGCGCGCACGCCTAGTGGGGAGGGCCAGCATGTCAGCCAATCCCAGACACACACACAGCTAAGTGGACTTTTAGCCAGAGAAGCAACGGCATGTGTGATAGGATGTCCATGTCACATGTCCCTGCATTATAAAAACGGACATTTTCCTCCAGCACGCCATTATCTGCCTTCTGCGTCCTTGGTGTCAGACATCACTGGCGCAGCTCCGTCCTGAGTCCTATCACCGATACAGCTGTATGCGCTCCACACACAGCGCTGGACAGCTTAGGGATAGCACTTTCTATCAGTCCTTTTAAAGGCTCGTACCGGCAGGGTCAGAGCCATAGGTGACAGGTCCTGAAAACAGAGACAGCGTCTGTGTAGCTAAGGTCAGGGATTTCCTCACTGCATTTCCCCATTAGGAGGGAATAGAAAGGCAGGCTTCCATTCCTCTACCCAGAGCCCCACAACCCTGGCACTGTACCCTCCTGTCCTCTGCACACTCCAACTCATTATAACTAAGCCATTATACTAGCAAACACTGAGTGTACCTAGTGGCATCCTAAACGTGGCTGTTGGACTTCTGTATAGTCCCAGTAGTGCACAGATATTTGCAGCACGTCTGCCTGCATTGCACACTCAAACTCATTGTTACTAAGCCATTATACTAGCAAACACTGAGTGAACCTAGTGGCATCCTAAACGTGGCTGTTGGACTTCTGTATCGTCCCACTAGTGCAAAGATATTTGCAGCACGTCTGCCTGCATTGCACACTCAAACTCATTGTTACTAAGCCATTATACTAGCAAACACTGAGTGAACCTAGTGGCATCCTAAACGTGGCTATTGGACTTCTGTATCGTCCCAGTAGTGCACAGATATTTGCACGTCTGCCTGCATTGCACACTCAAACTCATTGTTACTAAGCCATTATACTAGCAAACACTGAGGAAACTTAGTGGCATCCTAAACGTGGCTATTGGACTTCTGTATAGTCCCAGTAGTGCACAGATATTTGCAGCACGTCTGCCTGCATTGCACACTCAAACTCATTGTTACTAAGCCATTATAATACCAAAAATTGAGTAAACTTAGTGGCATACAAGAAGTGGCTGTTGTATTCCATTAGTGCCCCACTGGTGCCAAGCTATTTCTAGCACCTCTGCATGACACCCTCCTGCTCTGTTTTTAATAAGCTATAATGATAGCAAAAAATACTGCCACTTAGTGGTATACAAAAAATGCCTGTAGGACTCCTTTATTGTGCCACTTGTGCCAAGCAATCTCAAGCACCTCTGCATTCTACCCTCATGCACATTTTGCTATGCTAATTTTATAGCAAACTCATGGAATTCCTTGCTGCATTTGATCATTAGGAGGGATAGAAAGTGAGGCTTCTTTTACTGTCCTGGTACCCACAGAACACGGCCACTGTACCCATCTGTCCACTTTTGCCACGCTATTTAATTTGCCCAAAGAGCTGACTCTTTTTCTGCCATCCTAAAATTGTCTGGAATACTAAGTTAGTGTTCCTTTGCTGCCAAGCAAGGTACAACACATGTGCATTCTACACTCCTTTCCATTTCTGGAATGCAATTATTAAATGCAGGTAGTCCAGCCAATCTGTGACGAAGGTGCAGGCGTGGATATAATGTAGCCTGCATCCAATGATGGTTCTCTCGATGTCTGACAGCTCAACAATACCTTCTGTTTCCACTTCCAAAACAAGTGATGACCTGCCAATCACACTCCCTGTTGCGGGTAAAGGAGTGGAAGTTCAGTGTGAAAAACCATGTGTGACTGCTGTCCCCACAGTCACAGAGGATGAAGAGCACGCAGATGCACTTGATGGGGCAGGCGGTGGTTGCACAGGCACGCTAGGCCGCATTGTAGCACAGTGAAATTCACATTGCGACTTATGCTTCATTTTAAGTCGTGTACAGGGTGGGCTCCCCAGTATGCAGCAAAACCAGGCAACAGGAAAAGGACTCTAGGCAGTTGGGTTGATAAATGATTGTTTAACTTTACCAAAACAAACAATAAGAACCATGCATACAATTAAAATAATTGAACAATCTATTCTGTTGCCTACTACCTGCTAATCCCTCTGTGTAGCAGTAATTGTGTGTTTGTGCGTGTGTGTGTGTGCGAACACGACTTACCAGTGGCGCATCACAAGAGCTTCCAAGTTATCTACCTAAACATAGACAAAACACATTACCCCCCCTGAATACCCTTGTTAGCTGAAGCCTCACAGATAATGCAGATGATAACAGTGTGAATGCAAACCACACAGCTCTGCAACACAGTCATGGAAATCTTGAAAAGCAACAGTCAATGCAAACATGTGTTGCTGTCCCTCTATGATTTAAACTGTACGTGACAATTTGACAGTGCAGAGGCAGCAAGTCTTATTGTCTATATAGTCGGCCTACCCAGAACAGATATGTGTTTTGCTAATAAAACAAAGTGTTGCATGCCCGCATTATTGTCTGGGCACAGCCTACCATACCCGGGTACTGTGATGTCCAGTTGCCAGAAATACAGACTTTACGCTCCTCTCACGGTAAACAGTATAGACAGCACCGTAAGAATGTTGGTCTGTGGCACAGGATGCTGCTCGCTGACGTTACAGTGCTCATCGTCAAAGTACAACACAACTCCCCTCACAATTGAACGAACTGTTTCCGCGGTGGCTCCTTGCTGTAACACACACCTTTAGCTTTTCCTTCTGTTCATAGACAGCATCTCCAAGTCCACACCCGAAGAGCAATTTTCTATTGCTATAGTGACCAAAGGCAGATCCAAAAAAACAGCAGCCCCTTGTGTGTAGTCTGCAACAATGCATGCAATGAACGGCAAATAAGCATATTGCGTTGACAGTTGCTAAAGCTGAGCAATACACCTTCACGCTGTCAATTCATATCCATGTGATATTTCATGGAGGAAGTACTCAAAAGTGTGAGTTTTTGCCTTCTACTTACAGATTGTTGACAAATCTTACAGATTCCATGACTTGGGTGATCCTTTGCGATGTCTAAAAATTCACAGGCTAGGAAAGGCTTACAGCCCATGCGACCTGCATAGCCAACACGACTTCTGCTCAGAGGCAAAGTTGTGGTCAAGGATTCAGTTGTTGACGTGCTTCCAGTACTTTGTCTCTTGCCAGGAAGACGCAACGTAACCTCGTCGTCAGTAGCATCCTCCTCCACCTCCTCTGCTGACCTCATCGACTGGCTGACTTTGGTTTGACAGTAAGTGTGGTCTCCAACCTCATCAATAACCCTGTGTGTTTTCATTCCCCTCGTCCTGAGTCCTCCGAGACAACCTCTTCCTGCCCTGACCGAATAGTAAAGTTGTCATTCCAATCAGGTATCTGTGCTCCTCATCATGTTCCCCGTTGTCTCCAGCAGGAGGATTTACTTTTTGGAAATGAGGGTGTAGATTAGGCTCAGCACCTTCTTCATCGGGGCCTGGATCCCACTCACAAAGCTTCTGGCCATCTGCGCAGATCATTTCCCCTGTCTCATGGAACTCGCTACCTCAACACGTCAGATTATCTGCTACACCCGCAAGCTTCAAACTGAATCTGAAAACTCATCTGTTCAGAAATGACTATAACCTTCAATGACACCACCACCATACGTACTTGACGCTCAACCTAAACCACTCCTACTGTCTCCTCCCAAAAATCCTTTAGAATGTAATCCCGCAAGGGCAGGGCCCTCTTCCCTCTGTACCAGTCTGTCTATAGTTACTTGTATATGTATTCTGTATGTAACCCCCTTCTCATGTACAGCACCATGGAATCAATGGTGCTCTATAAATCAATAATAATAAAAATAATAATAACTTCCTTGTCTGTACTCATTGCAGCTTTGGAGCAGACCTCTGATTCCCAGGCTATAGTGCGACTAAACAGCTATGCAAACTCTACCATCTCTGTCACCCCATACTCAGCAGGGCTGGTGGAAACTTGAGAGCTGTTAGGAAGCAAGTGCGATTGGATTGACACCACAGAGGAATGGAGTATTTGGGATCTTGAAATTGGGGTGGAGGAGAGGCCACTTTATGGAGCAATTCAGATCCATTGAAGCAGCTGCTGTTTTGGCCTCATCTACATTTGTTAGCGATGGTCGTGTCCATGAAAAAAGGGATCAGATCAGATTATCCATGGGAAGAAGTACACCTGTTCTTTTGGATGGTATTTGTTGTTACAAAACGGTGACGCCTTAAACGCAAGCAGCCTGCTGCGGTTTCAGTTGCGCCCAGGCATCAGCTGCCATTTAGGCCTGTGCCTCGGGTTGTCCAGCTGGCTGCTTTCTCCTCCACGTCTAAGTGTGGAGAGGCAGCTAGTGTGCATGCGTGTGCCGATTTACCCCAGCCGCAGCCTAACTCCAGTGTTTCGCCTAGTGAGTATGCTCAGCCTGACTGTGCCATTCCTGAGGCTAAGTCTTCATTTCGGGCTACAGCGCATGCTCCCACACTTAGTGCGAAAAGCCTCTTTGCACAGGTACTTGCACTCCGTGCCGGGTCTAAGTCCTGTGTTGTGCCTAGACACCATGCTAAAGCTGATAGTCTTTTTTCAGAGACTGTATTTCATGCAAGTGACCATGGTCAGGCACTTACTGCATCAGAAACTAGGTCCGGTAATGAACTCTTTGGCCCTGCCCCTGATGTGGGGGGCCCATTTAGACCACAGGGCATCAGGTGTCCTGACGATGTGGCCAGGCCACTCCCAAATGGCTTGCAGAGGCCCGCCCCTATGACTTGTCACCTCATTATTGATGGTCAGACGATGACTGGTGAGGTGTTTGGGTCATGACAGCCATGAGGTCCTCATTGAAGTTGCGGTTCCAAATAGGACGCTAGTTATGCCACTCATGACGTATCACTCTGCTTTTGTCTCCAGGAGGTGCATTGTGGTCCACCCTGGTTTGGGGCGGACCCAGGTTATAAAAGGGGCTGGAGACAACAAGGAGGTGCGCAGTCTTCTATTATGCTCCGAAAGAGCACACCTCCATGTGTTGAACCCATTGCGGCTTTAGGCCAGAGGTAGGCAGGGATAGGGCGTCGATGCAGGCCGCCACCACAGTTGGTAACGCAGAACGGTTAAGACCAGCTCCTGTCCTACAAGTCCTGCTTGTGCAGCCCAGTGGCATTAACAGGCCTGCTGCTGCTGATGCGCCTGCTGTCCACAGGTGTGGCCCCAATGCACACGGTCAGCGTACTGAATGGCCCCTGTGATGTTAACAGGGAGTTCCTGGGCTGGGTCGGCGTGTGGACCCTGTGACGCTAACAGGGCTCGCAGTCTCAAGATCCGAGTGGCGTCTAACTTGGTTCAGGCTACTATAAGTTTCATAGCCACACAGCTCTGTATCCTCCACCGAACCTTCCAGTTGCCAACCTCTCCTTTTCCATCTGGGAGCACGGTGGACATTGACTGCTGATGGGGATATATACCTTTCTCTTTCTTTTCATATTAATTTTCGTTATATAGCAGTAACATAGTATATACTACCTTATCCAAATCTGCCAGTCCCACCGTAACAGATGGTGTTTCTTCATCAAATGTTACTTTTGCTTAACCACCAAACCCACGGACCAAAACTTTTTTCCCCTTTCCAACACACCTGTTCCCCTTTCCACCAGCATTTGTCCTTTTTCAACTCATTTTGTATATGACCAAAAGTGCAACTCTGCAGGGACACCGTACTCAATGCCATCTCAGCACAGCAGCCAGTCCTCGGTCCCTCAGATGTGGACAAGTAAAAGACCATTTCCTCCTATCCATGACAAAGCGTTGAGATTCACTCTGTGCAGCACTGGTGTTTAGTGGAAAAGCAGATCGAAGATTGCGTACCACCTTCTGAAGATACTCCTGTACACGTGCGTCCCTTTCTATGGCAGGAATTATTTCGCCAAATTTTGTCTTGTACCGGGGATCTAACAGTGTGGCAACCCAGTAGTTTGCATTACTTCGAATTCATACAATCCGAGGGTCATGTTCTAGGTAGTGCAGCAAGAAGACGCTCATGTGTCTTGTGCATCCAGGAGGACCAAGTCCTTGGTGTGTTGGTGGCAGAGAGGTGAGAATCGTGCCTCCTTCCTCTGCCCTCTCCCCCCAACCTCGCACAACCGAAATGTGAGCAAGCTCTCACTCATCTGCTGAGTCTTCCATGCCCATCGCAAGTTCGTACTCCATTTCTTCATGGCTCCTGCACCTTCCTCAACAATTTTTGCTGATACTATGCGCCCTTGTTAATCCCTATCCCCCACCATAACTGCTGCCTAGGTGCCGCTTACCGTATGGACCTTGTAGATCTTGTTATCCCTTCCGCATATGACTCCTCCTGTACTTCCTCACCTTCCTCTTGGACCAATACCTGAGTCCGAATAATGCTTACAGTGTGCTCCATCATGTAGATGACCAGAATTGTCACGCTGAGAATGGCATTGCCAGTGCTAAACATCTTCGTCGACATTTGTAAACTGTGTAGAAGGGTGCATAGGTCCTTGATCTGACACCACTCCAGCAGCGTGATCTGCACCACCTCTGGATCAAGTTAGCCCAGGGTATACGTCATACCGTATTTCAGCAGGGCTCTGCGGTGCTGCCACACACACTGCAACATGTGCAGATTCCAATTCCTGCGTGTCGGAACATCGCATTTCCGGCGTTTAACTGCCAGACCCTAAGACTTCCGGAGCGATGAAAGTTGTTGAGCTGCTGGGTGCGAAGGATGAAAGTGAGCACATAGCAGCGTGCCCGCTGCACAAGGCCATGTAGGCCGGGATGGTATTTTAAAAATTGCTGGAGAATCAGATTCAACACGTGAGCCATACAAGGCCCGTGTGTCACATTGCCCTGACGAAGGGCCGCAGACAGGTTTGCATCATTGCCGCACACGGCTGTTAAGTCACCAACGTAGTCCACTCAATCAATTTGTACTCTGGTCCCAATGGGAAGACACCACACCCTTTTTTAGGCCCCTCCTGTCTGCAGACCACTGCCAGACAAAGCTATGAACCTCTTGTTACTGTTACCCCCAGTTAAGTTTTATGAGTTTGTGTGCTTGTTACCTGACTACGTTTCCTGCTTGCTGTTTATGTACCTTGTTGGCCGATCCGCATTTCACCTCTGCTTGTTTTCTGATTAAGTCCTGGCCATCCCATTCTGTTCCTCTTCCTCAATTAATGTTTTTGACCCTGCATGACTACTATTCTCTGGAACTGCAGCCTTCCACAGGTATTGATCAACTTGGGCCCTGTGTAATTCCAAATCACTGTATAGGGGTTAAAGGGTTTCATGGTTCTGGGTGTCCAGCTTGGTGAGTGGCTTGCCTCTAGCCTATCCTTTACAGCCCATCTGAGTGTGTCGATCCAGGCAGGCGTTACACAGTGCCCTCTGCAGAAGGCCATGTAGGCCGGGATAGTGTTTTAAAAATTGCTGGACAACCAGGTTCAACACGTGAGCCATACAAGGCACGTGTGTCACATTGCCCTGAAGAAGGGTCGCAGACTGGTTTGCATCATTGTCGCACCCGACCTCCCCTGACTGCTGGTTGAGTGTAGACAACCATTGATGAAACTCGGTCTCACTCTCCAGAGCTAACCGTCCACAATTCCTCAGCGGTGTCTCACATTTCCCCTACATTTCAAAGTAAACATTTGACCGCCTGATGGCCTTGAGCTCTGCTGCCAGCATAGTAAGGAGGTGTGTGGGATTCCTTGGGCGCAGTTACAAGGAAGGGTGGCCTGACCACACAGGGTTTGGGCCGAGGTGGAGGACCCACACGAGGTTGAGGAGGCAGAAGCAGTGGAGGAACTTGTACATACAGAGGAAGGATTGACACACAAGTCGTGGGGACGGCAAGACTTGTACAGCAAACCCTTCTCCATCTCTCACCATAGTTACCCAGTGCCCAGTCAGCAACATGTAACTCCCCTGTCCATGCTTACTGGTCCAAGTATCTGTGTTGAAATGCACCCTGTCACACACAGAGTTTCTCAAGGAATCGGTAAGGTTGTGTGCGACCTACTGTGGTAGCGCGGGCATGCCTTTCTTGGAGAAGGCGTGACGACTGGCCATCGGCTCTTGGGGCACTGCAATGGGCATAAGGTCTCAAAAATCCTCAGTCTCAAAAGGGTGTAAAGGCAGCCTTTCTGTTGCCAACAAGTTGCAGATGATGAAACTCAACCTCTTAGGCATGTCATGCCCTTCGAAAATTATGTAAAACACAGCGAGGGGACTCCAACCACAGTCTCCCTCATTGCCACTAATTGGGCCACACACTCCACTTGACTGGCATCAGTTGACCCCCCTTTTGAAAAAGAAAAAGATGCTTTGCATGAAGCACTCTCAAAAATACGCATGCCTTTCCCGTCCCCTGGCTGACCCAGGGGAAGAAAAGTCCTCTGAGAGCCATGACTTGTTCATCTTGGTTCTTTTAGAAACACAGCGAGGGGACTCCAACCACAGTCTCCCTCGTTGCCACTAATTGGGCCACACACACCCCACTTGACTGGCATCAGTTGACCCCCCTTTTGAAAAAGAAAAAGATGCTTTGCATGAAGCACTCTCAAAAATACACGTGCCTTTCCCGTCCCCTGGCTGACCCAGGTGAAGAAAAGTCCTCTGAGAGCCATTACTTGTTCATCTTGATTCTTTTAGAAACACAGCGAGGGGACTCCAACCACAGTCTCCCTCGTTTCCACTAATTGGGCCACACACACCCCACTTGACTGGCATCAGTTGACCCCCCTTTTGAAAAAGAAAAAGATGCTTTGCATGAAGCACTCTCAAAAATACACGTGCCTTTCCCGTCCCCTGGCTGACCCAGGGGAAGAAAAGTCCTCTGAGAGCCATGACTTGTTCATCTTGGTTCTTTTAGAAACACAGCGAGGGGACTCCAACCACAGTCTCCCTCGTTGCCACTAATTGGGCCACACACACCCCACTTGACTGGCATCAGTTGACCCAATTTTCAAGATGAAAAAGATGCTTTGCAAGAAGCACTCTCAAAAATACGCGTGCCTTTCGCCTCCCCTGGCTGACCCAGGGGAAGAAAAGTCCTCTGAGAGCCATGTCCACATTGTCAGTGGACAGACGCGTGTGCTTATCTGCCAGCAGACCCCCAGCAGCACTGAAGACAGGTTCCGAGAGAACGCTGGCTGCAGGACACGACAAGATCCCCAAGGCGTACGTGGCAATCTCAGGCAATTTATCCAGATTGGAAGCCTAAAATGAGCAGGGCTCAAGTTGCACAGTAATGGCATCGACGTTTCCTTGGATATACTCATATATCTGTGTGTCCTCCTCTTTTTCCTTGTCCAGCTCTTTTGTTTTCGCATGAGTATATGTCCTTGTCACTTTCCCATGTGTTTGTGTTGTGTTGTGAGTTGTTTATCACCTTTTGGACACCTTTGAGGGTGTTTTCTAGGTGTTTTTATGTGTTTGTGATTGCCTGCCATTGTTTCCTATGCAGTTCGAGTTCGGTTCGTCGAACGTTCGACGAGCCGAACTCGAACGGGACGTCCGTTCGGCGAACCGACCTCGAGCCGAACCGCGACCTGTTCGCTCATCTCTACTCATTGCTCAAGCCATTTGTAACGCTCGAGCGCTTGTTTCGAGTAACGAGCATAATGTAACTCAATGGCAAAATCGAGCATTTTTCTGGCAGACTCTCTTGGATCCAATGGAAGGTTTTACGGGAGGCAGTAAATATGCTGTGGAGAGAGACAGACTGCTGGGAGACGAGAGAGACAAAGAAATACTCTGTGCTGCAGGTGGAACCAACACTTTCCAGTGTATGACCTCCAACAATATCTCGACATTCACATCCTGAAATACTCTGTGCTGCTTGTAGAACCATCAATTTCCAGTTTGTGACCTACTAAAATATCTTCTCATTCATTTTCTGGAATACTCTGTGCTGCAGGAACACAATTCTCCTTCCACTGTGTAACTCCCAGTCTGTGACCAGGGATAAGATTATCATACCCATGAGATACTCTGTTCTGCAGGAGGAACCTGCACATTCCAGCTTCTGACCTACTACATTGTGACATTGCTGTACTGAAATTCTAAGTGTAGTGCTCCATCTGTGACCTACCACAACATCAGCTTATTGCTTTCTTGAAATACTCTGTGCCTCTGAACTTCTAGAAGACTGTGATGTTCGTCTGCTGAATTAGGGCGGCTTTGCACGTTGCGACATTGCACGTGCGATGTCGATGGGGTCAAATCGAAAGTGACGCACATCCGGCGTCGCAGTCGATATCGCAACGTGCAAATCCTTTTTGATACGATGAACGAGCGCAAAAGCGTCGTTATCGTATCATCGCTGCAGCCTCCGACATTTCCATAATGCCGGTGCAGCGACAGGTACGATGTTGTTCCTCGCTCCTGCGGCAGCGCACATCGCTGTGTGTAAAGCCGCAGGAGCGAGGAACTTCACCTTACCTGCCGCCGGCTGCAATGAGAAGGACGGAGGTGGGCGGGATGTTTACATCCTGCTTATCTCCGCCCCTCCACTTCAGTTGGCCGCCTGCCGTGTGATGTCGCTGTGACGCCGCATGACCCGCCCCCTTAGGAAGGAGGCGGGTCGCCGGCCAGAGGGACGTCGCACGGCAGGTATGTGCGGGGGAAACTGCCGTAGCGATAATAATTTTCACTAGATATTGCACGTGCGACGGGGGCGGGACTATCGCTGCAGCATCGGTAACACATTGTTACCGATGTCGCAGCATGCAAAGCCCGCCTTACTCTGTTCATCCATTATGACGCTTTCAATCTGAGACCTACCTCAAGGTCAGTACATTCCTCTTCAGAAATGATCGTAGCTGCTGGGAGACCCCACTTTACTCTCTCCATGGTATACACCCAGCATAATTCCACCATATAGTAATGAGATTGCATTCTATAGACCCAGCATAATACCGCCATATAGTAACTATATTACATTACATTGTATAGATCCAGCATAATACCACGATATAGTAACCACATTACATTGTATTGTATAAACCCAGCATAATACGGCCATATAGTAATGAGATTGCATTGTATAGACCAAGTATAATACTGCCATATAGTAACAAGATTGCAGTGTGTAAACCCATCATATTACCACCATATAGTAACAGTAACAGAAAAGAGACGGTCAGAGACGCTACATCTGTCTCTGTTCTGCTACCTCTGACTGTCTCTCTCAGATGTAGAAGAGCTGAGCTGGTCAGATGTAGTAAAGCAGACACAGTCAGATGGAGGAGAGAAGAGATGGTCAGAAATGCTACTTCGGTCTCTGCTCTGCTACATGTGATTGTCTCTGCTCTGTTATATCTGACGTCTCAGCTGTGCTACATCTGAGTGAGAAATAACAGAGCAGAGACAGATGTATGGTCTCTTACCGTCTCTGTTCTATACATCTGACAGTCTCTGGTTTGCTACATGTGACCAATATCTTTGCTCTGCTACATTTGACCATCTCAGCTCTGCTACATCTGAGTGAGATGGTAAGATGTAGCAGAGCAAAGATGGTGAGAGATGCTCCATCAGTGTTTGTTCTAGAACATCTGATTGTCCCACTCAGATGAAGCTGAGACGATCAAATGTAGCAGAGCAAAGATGGTCAGAGATGCTAAAGCTGTCTCTTTTCTACTATATTTGACCATTTGAATCAGATGTAGGAGAACTGAGACGTCAGATTAGCAGTGCAGAGACAGTCAGAGACGGTATATCTGTCTACTTTGCTACATCTGACTGTCTTAAGCCCGCTTTACATGCAACAATATATCTTACGATGTGTCGGCGGGGTCACGTCGTAAGTGACGCACATCCGGCATCGTAAGTTATATTGTAGCGTGTAACAGCTATGTGCGATTGCGATTGAACGTTAAAACGTTCATCGCACGCACGTCATTCAATTGCTAAAAATTGAACGTCAGGTTGTTCAATGTTGCCGAGGTAGCACACATCGCAGTGTGTGACACCCCGAGAACGATGAACAGATCTCACCTGCATCTTGCGGCTCCCGCCAGAAATGCGGAAGGAAGGAGGTGGGCGGGATGTTTACGTCCCGCTCAGCTCCGCCCCTCCGCTTCTATTGGCCGGCTGCCGCGTGACGTCGCTGTGACGCCGAACGTCCCTCCCACTCCAGGAAGTGGATGTTCGCCGCCCACATCGAGGTCGTATGGAAGGGTAAGTACGTGTGACAGGAAATAATCGTTTGTGCAACACGTTCAACAAATTGAACATGCCGCACATACGATGGGGGCGGTTACGATCACATACGATATCGTATGCAAAATTGTACCCTGTAAAGCAGGCTTTACTCAGATGTAGCAGAGCTGAACCGGTCAGATGTAACAAAGCCAGAGATGGTCAAAGACACTATATCTAATGTAGCATCTCTGACCGTATCTGCTTTGCTACATCTGACCATCTCAATTCTGAATGGCTCTCACTGGGGGTAAAAACAACATTTTTGGATACCGTGTTTAAAAAAAAAAAATACAACTGCCCACCCTCCCCCAGAAATGCTCTGTTTCTCTCGAGCACCATGTGAGGCTTAGCACTACTCATTACTCGATCGAGCACCCTAAGGCTAAGGAGCTAAAAATCACATTCCACCCGCACCCATGTTACTCTATGGGTCCGCTCCCATGAGCGATTTTTTTCTCAGAAAACAATGGCAGCATGATGTGGGTGGAATCAGATTTGTTTTTTCTCGCACCCATACAAGTCTATGGGTGCGAAAGAAACATCGCACTGCACTCAGATGACACCAGGGTGTAGTGCGATATACGCATCAGCTGACAATGCAGGAGATAGGGAAATTAGTCCCTCTCTCTCCTCCGCAGCTGTAATCCGATCGCAGAATTGTATCACAGTTGCATGACACTCATCTTACACTCACTCACAGCAGAGTGGGCGCATGCAATGCACTTGCAATAATGCTCATTTGGCTTCATGCTCAGTTGAGTAAAGAGCAGTGCTGAGCACGCGCATTCATCATTAGTATCAACCACTGATTTCTTAATTTTTATTATCTTTTCAGTCTACTGGCCACATAGATTATTCTTAGGTAGGCTTTGTGCCCACAGGAATTTTTTTCATGCTTTTTTCCTTGCTTTTTTTAACTGATAAAAAGCAAGTCAAATGCATCCCAGCAAAGTCTATAAGAATCGTGACGTGCAGTGCCCACGTTGCTTCTTTTTTTTCCTTGCTTTTTTTGTTGCTGAAAAAAGAAGCGACATGTCAATTGTTTCTGCTTTTTTAGCTGCTTTTTTCCCTATCTCAATGCATAAGAAGAAGCATGAAAAGAAGCATGAAAAGAAGTATGAAAAGAAACATGAACAAAAGCATGAAAGCATGAAAAAAAGCATAAAAAGAAGCATGAAAAAGAGCATGAAAGCAGGAAAAGAAGCATGTAAAACAACATGAAAGCAGCAGGGAAAAAAAGCATGAAAAAAGCATGAAAAGAAGCATGGAAAAAGCATGAAAGCATGAAAAGCATGTAAAAAAGCATGAAAAGAAGCATGAACAGAAGCATGAAAACAAGCATGAAAAAAGCATGAAAGCATGAAAAGAAGCATGAAATAAAGCATGAAAGCATGAAAAGCAGCATGAAAAAAGCATGATAGCATGAAAAGAAGCATGAAAAACGCATGAAAGCATGAAAAGAAGCATGAAAAAGCATGAAAGCATGAAAAAAGCATGAAAAGAAGCATGAAAAGAAACATGAAAAAAGCATGAAAAAAGCATGAAAAGAAGCATGAAATGAAGCATGAAAAAAAGCATGAAAGAAGCATGAAAAAGCATGAAAAGAAGCATGAAAAAACATGAAAGTATGAAAAGAAGCATGAAAAGAAACATGAAAAAATCATGAAAAAAAGCATGAAAATAAGCATGAAAGCATGAAAAGAAGCATGAAAAAAAGCATGAAAAGAGCATGAAAGCAGAAAAAAGCATGAAAAAAACATTAAAGTATGAAAAGAAGCACTGTGGGCCCATAGCTTAATGGACAAGAAAAAAGGTAAAGTTTATAGAAAAAAAAAGTGGGTGGGAGAAAGGAAATAGACACTAGTACAAATTTATATAAATGTCCCATTATCCGTACATTATGAGCCTAGAAGCTGTGGATTTTTTTCTATTTTTGTTGCCTCTATTACATCAATCATGGTGATCTGCAGATGAATTCTTGTTGTGAACCTTCTGCAATTTATCTTACTAAGATATTTTTTTCCTGGTGTTAATGATAGGGCAAGTGAGCATTTGGCAACTCAACAGAAGCCCTTGTATCATAGAAAGGTCCAAGGGATCAAAGTTCTGTGTTTCTTCAGCTTTTAATTTAGCAGATAGAAGCCACATTAGTGCTGAGCAGCGGAGATTGGGAGTGTTGAGTTTACAAATAACCTTGTAGGCCGCTGATTGTAGTCCTTGAGACTGAGCTGAATAGGTGTCAACCACATCTTTGTTTTTTTTTTTAATTTCAGTATTATCAGTGTGTTGCTTGTCATTTTCTCATAAGTGCCAAAATTCTGCTTGGCATCACGTCCCCATAGAGGAAGGAGGTGATGGTGTTCAATTTCTGACATTTTACTTGCTATAAGATATAACTATGTGTAAATATATGTAGTGTGGATATAAAAAGTCTACACATCCCTAAAATGTCAAGTTTTTATTATGCTAAAAAAAATACTAAGATGAACCATTTCAGAACTTTTTTCCACTTTAATGTCACCAATAATCTGTAGATTCCAGTAAAACAATCAACTGATATTTTTTGAGGGGGAAAATGAAAATAAAAAAAAAAAAAAAGAACTAAAATTATGTGATTGCATAAATATGCACACCCTTGGGCTAATACTTTATTTAAGTTCCATTTGAATTTATGATAGACTTGTACCCAAAAAGCCAGAATTCTATCAGCAAAAAACATCTAGAATTGGCAATCTTTGTCCCCTCTTCCTTACTAAAAAGCTCCATATCGGTCAGATTGCGAGGGCATCTCCTGTGTACCGTGCCCTCTGAAGGTCAATTCATAGATTTTCAATTGGTTTCAAATTTGGGCACTGGCCATTCCAAAACTTTAATGTTTCTATGGTGAAGCCATATTTTTCTGGATTTAGAGCTCTGCTTAGGGTCTATGTATTGTCTCTTTAGTGATTTTTTTTTCCTTGCCTCTTTATATATTACTAGATGTAGTATCTGGCATTGCCCGGGATAGTAAAGGCTACTTTACACACTGCGATATCGGTCCCGATATCGCTAGTGTGGGTACCCGCCCCCATCTGTTGCGCGACACGGGCATATCGCTGCCCGTGCCGCACAACATCGCCCAGAGCCGTCACACATACTTACCTGTCCGGCGACGTCGCTGTGACGGGCGAACCGCCTCCTTTCTAAGGGGGCGGTCCATGCGGCGTCACAGCGACGTCACTGAAACGTCACTGAACCGCCGCCCAATCGCAGCGGAGGGGCGGAGATGAGCGGGACGTAACATCCCGCCCACCTCCTTCCTTCCGCATAGCGGCCGGGAGGCAGGTAGGGAGAGCTTCCTCGCTCCTGCGGCGTCACACGCAGCGATGTGTGCTGCCGCAGGAACGAGGAACAACCTCGTTACTGCTGAAGTAACGATAATTGGGAATGGACCCCCGTGTCGCCGATTAGCGATTTTTCACTGTTTTGCAACGATGCAAAATCGCTAATCGATGTCACACGCAACGGCATCGCTAATGCGGCCGGATGTGCGTCACGAATTCCGTGACCCCAACGACTCCGCATTAGCGATGTCGTAGCGTGTAAAGCCCGCTTAACTGTCTGTCTCTATCTTTCTATCCATCTCTCTCTGTCTCTCTCTGTCTGTTTCTATCTCTGTCTGTTTCTCTGTCCTTCTTTGTCTCTCTTTATCTGTCTTTCGCTGTCTGTCTCTATCCATCTTTGGCTGTCTCTGTCTGTGTCTCTCTCTCTCTGCCTCTCCATGTCTGCCTCTCTGTCTCTGTCCGTCTGTCTCTGTGTCTGTGTCTCTCTTTGTCTGTCTGTCTCTCTCTCTCTCCTCTCTGTTGGTCTCTCTCCTCTCTGTGTGTCTCTCTGCCTGTGTCTGTCTCTCTCTCTGTTTCTCTCTTTCTGTCTCTCCACAGAAATCATATTACATCAAACATAAGCTTCTTATACTAAGAATGTCCTCCATTGCCTATAGCAACCAATCACAGCTCCTATTAATGACCTGTAGCTCCAAGCTCCATTGACTTTAATGTAAGCAGGTTTTTTGGTGAATAACTGTAAAGTGCGGGGTTACATTTTCCCCTCAAAATATGGTCTATGACATTCCCTGCGTCACATGAGGTGTCTGTGCAACATTTCGTGATTGTAAATGTGATGCTGCAAATTCCTTTAGCGGACATACACACACATACACACACACATATACAGTCGCTTCTCCATGTTAGTAAACTAAAGCCTATAATCTGACTTTAAATTCATCCACTGGTTTCATAAATTACTCTTTTGAAAGCTGAAACCCTCCCAAATTTGGTTTCGATTATGAAAATAAAGTTGCTGCAAAGCTGAAATATTGATCATTTAATGAACACAGGAAGGTCAGATTTTGGCAAGACAAAAGTTTTGTCGCCTTGTCGTATAATGCACCCAATCCTAGTTTACATCCTCACCTGTGCTCACTAAATGATCTGTTATTTAGTGGGTGTTTATAAAAAGAAACCCAGCACCCCATACCTTCAGTTGAACTGCAATTTGACCTCCGACAACATGCCAAAAATCCACCCTGCGACCAAAGCCTTGATTATCAAGAGGCTGAAAACCAGATCCACTGCAGAGGTGGCTTGCACCTTTAGGCTATGTGTGCACTTAAGAAAAAAAACGGACCCGCTGAAAGAATCCCGCATACGCGGTAAAAAACGAGGTAAAACTGCACCCGCGTTTTTGCCGCAATTTGCCGTGGGTTTGCCGCGGATTTACCACGCATTTTTCGCAAATTGGTCCCCGCAGTTTTTACCATTATGTATGACAAAAACCGCAGGTACCTGCGGAAAAGAAGTGACATGCTCATTAATTCCGCAGCGGAAAATCTGTGGGTAAATCCGCGGGTATGAAAAAATGCAGTGTGCGCTCAGCATTTTTTCAAACCCATAGGATTTGCTGGGGAATGACTGCAGCAATGTTAGACACATTTTCTGCAGCAATTCTGCAGCAAATCTGCGGCAAAATCTGCGGTAAATCTGCAGCGTGCGCACAGGGCCTAAATGTGTCTCAGCATCAAGTACAAAGAATTAAAAAAAGATTTGAGGAGCCTGGAGATCTTTTTGACAAGCCCAGGTCCAGCAGACCCCGCAAGACAACTGCTCAGGAGGAACGTTTGTTGGTTAGAAAATCAAAAGCCAACCCCTCTTCCACTGCAGCAGAGCTCCAAAAGGCCTGGTCACCTCAAGTCCCTGTGTCAACTAGAACAGTTTGTAGGATTCTGTCTCGAAATGGCCTCCATGGTCGAATCAGTGCCCAGAAGCCAGCACTAAACAAAAGGCAATTAAAAAAACGTGTGGCATTTGCTAAGTCCCACAGCCTGCTAAACAGATAGATGCTGGAATAGTGGCAGAAGGTGGATTTCTCTGATGAATCTTCAGTTGAATTACACCACAGCCGCCACAAATACTGCAGGAGACCTACTGGAGCCCGTATGGATCAAAAAAACAGTTACGTTTGGCGGTGGAAAGATCACGGTTTGGGGTTACATTCAGTATGGGGGTGTGCAAAACACTTGCAAGGTGGAAGGCAATATCGATAGCCTAAAATATCAAGAAGTATTAGCTACCTCTTACATTCCCAATCATAAAAAGGGTCAAATTCTGCAGCAGGATGGTGCTCCATCTCATACATCCATCTCTACAACAAAGTTCCTCCTTGCAAAGAAGATCAAGGTGCTCAAGGACTGGCCATCCCAGTCACCAGACATGAACATCATTGAGCATGTTTGGGGTAGGATGAAAGAGGAAGCTTGGAAGACAAAACCAAAGAATCTAGATGAACTCTGGGAGGCATGTAAGACTGCATTCTTTGCTATTCCTGATAACTTCATCAATAAATTGTATGAATCATTGTTGAACCGCATGGATGCAGTCCTTCAAGCTCATGGAAGTCACACAAAATATTAAATATGTGAAATATGACTCTAATAGCACCAAAACTTCATTCACCAATGTTATGCAACATATCTTTGTATTATAAGTTATTTGTTTGAATTTCACATTACTTTCTGTGGGCGACAAAACTTTTGTCTTGCCAAAATCTGACCTTTCTGTGTTCATTAAATGATTAATATTTCAGCTTTTCATAACCTAAACCAAATTTGGGAGGGTTTCAGCTTTCAAAAGAGTAATTTATAAAACCAATGGATGAATTTAAAGTCAGGTTATAAGCTTTTATTTACATAACATGGATAAGCGACAGAACTTACATACACACACACACACACACACACACACACATATACACACACACACACACACACATACATACACACACACACACACATACATACATACATACACACACACACATATACACACACACACACACACACACACACATACACACACACACACACACACATACATGCACACACACATACACACACTCAGCTTTATATATTAGATGTGTTTTCTATATTGGCGCAAATAGGTTTTGACCTATTATTATTATTATTATTATTATTATTTATTATTATAGCGCCATTTATTCCATGGCGCTTTACAAGTGAAAGAGGGTATACGTACAACAATCATTAACAGTACAAGACAGACTGGTATAGGAGGAGAGAGGACCCTGCCCGCGAGGGCTCACAGTCTACAGGGAATGGGTGATGGTACAATAGGTAAGGACAGAGCTGGTTGCGCAGTGGTCTACTGGGCTGAAGGCTATTGTAGGTTGTAGGCTTGTTGGAAGAGGTGGGTCTTGAGGTTCCTCTTGAAGCTTTCCACGGTCGTGGAGAGTCTGATGTGCTGAGGTAGAGCGTTCCAGAGTATGGGGGATGCACGGGAGAAATCTTGACCTATGGATTGTGGTCATAAGTGTTATACTGAAACAAGAAACTCCGCTATTATAGCAGTCCAGAAATCAGCTCACACCTGATCCTGCACGGAACGTCCAAGGCAATGGTTTCAATTGTAGAAAGAAGAAAAAATAATCCAGCGGTTCACAGGCTTTTTTATATAAAATGAACTTACGTCTTTATTGCTTCGTTTAAAAAGTTTCCACAACGCAGGTGGGATCCACAGACAAGGTATCTATATAATCAGTTTATCCAACATTTTCGACCCAGAGAGTGGTCATATAGTCTTATTCATGGATGTTTTAGAGTAGGTACTGATACCTCTATATAGCTTACTAGAACTCCCATCATGCAAGTGGTTTCTAATTAGGATAATTATCCTACACATGTAACAAAGACTTGTGCACAGATAGGAAATTCTAGTGCTATAATTCACAGATACATAAAACACATAAAAAACAATATTATTCATATTGTCCTAAACATTAAAACCATTTTTACATGAATAATTTAATTATAATGGACAATCATGTCCTGCCTTATATTCATACCATGTGGAATGCGAGTATTTAACTTAAATATCCAAAAGGATTCTCTATTTAGAACTTTATGTTGGAAGTCTCCCCCTCTGGCCATTTGTTGAACTTTTTCTATCGCTCTAAATTTAAGACCAGAGGTATTACCGCTATGACACAAAGTAAAATGCCTAGAGACCGCTGAAGAACCGCATAAGTGTGTTTTACCTATATCTGAGATATGGCGTCTGATGCGGTTCTTCACCGGTCCGACCGTACAGCCTACATACTGTTTAAGGCATATTGTGCAGTCAATTAAATATATTACACCTTCGGTTGTACAATTTAAATGTCTCTGAATTTTATATTGTATTCCTGTTGAAAAAGAGGTAAATGTATCTCCCCTATCCACAAAATTGCAAACTTTACAAGGAATATGGCCACATTTGTAAAAACCTTTATATAATAGCCATGTGCATTCATTATTTATTGTTTTTCGTGAAAAAAAACTTGGGGATAAAATATTACCCAACGTTACTGCTCTTTTAGATACAAACCTAATTGACTGTGTATTTATTAATTTAGAAAAAGTAGAATTCTGATGAAGAATAGACAAATACTTTTTTATTATCTGATTGATTCTAAAAAATTGCGTACTATATCTAGTTGAGAAGGTCACTGCTACATTATTAAATTGACTACCTGTATGCTTTTGATTCCTTTTATTTTTATTTTTCAATAATTCCTGTCTATTTTATCCACTCTGTCTATAGCTCTAATGAGTGTCCAATCTGGATATCCTCTTTCATATAGCCGTTTGCATACCATATTTTTTTCTGTTTCAAATTTATACAGATTGCTACTGTCGCGGGCGGGGAGGGGACGCTGCGCTCACCACGTTCGGGTCCGGCGCTGCTGCTACTGCTGCTCGGTGACTCGAGCGGTGGGCCGGATCTGGGGACTCGAGCGGAGCTCCTCGCCCGTGAGTGAAAAGGGGAATAGTTTTTGGGGTTTGGGAAGTCAATCTGTGACGCCACCCACGGTTTGTGGTGAGGTTGGGGACACCACCACTGCTTTGGACGGGGATCCCGGGAGCGATGACAGGGAGCAGCCGAGATGTTTCTCTCCCCTCCGTGGGTAGGGGATTTTGGTGGTCCCGGGGCCCGGTGATGGTGACTGTAAGGTGGATGGCGGGGTTTGGTGAGGTGCAGGGTCGCGGGGGCAGCGCAGTGCCAGACGGCACGGTAGTGCTCACTCAGCCAATAACGTACACGGAGTCTCTGGCAAAATAAATGGCTGGATGGACGGGTCCCGCAGGCGGCTGCGGTGGTCACTCCCGGTAGGTTGGCGGTGACTGCCTCTCCCTGCACCTGTGATGTGTTTTCGGCTCCGATGGCTTCCCACCGGTAACCCGCTCCCCAGCGGTGTATTTGCCAGAGGAGCCCCTTTTGCCCCCAGGCTCTGGCCCTGGGAACTCTAGCTGTGGCGGTAGCTGTATTTCCCTTCACGGTTGAGCGGTTGCCTTCAGTCGGGTCTTTGCTGCTGGGAAACCCCGGAGGGTCCCGTCGCTGATGGATTTGACTGGTTTAACGTCGACTCGAAGCCTGGTCGGGGTCCGTAGGCCCTGCCGAATGGTGCTGGCTTCTCTTCGCTCCCCGGTTCGGTACCAGCGGGCCACCGCCCGTCCCCGGTCCTTAAGGTTATGCGTCAATTGGCCTCTCCTGCAGACGGTCACCATCGTCTGCCAACCTTGCTCTTCGGTGCCCGGGCCACGTACCCGGACACGGTCAGTCTGCTCTTGCTCCTCAACTACCACTTCACTCAACTCTCTCCACTCCACTCCCAAAACTACTCTGCACTCTGGCTTCCTTTCCCTCCTCCAGGACTGTGAACTCCTCAGTAGGTGGGGCCAACCGCCTGGCTCCACCCCACCTGGTGTGGACATCAGCCCCTGGAGGGAGGCAACAAGGATTTACCTGTGTGACTGATGTGCCTAACCGGGGTGTGGGGTGTGCTGTTGCAGTACCTGTGACGTCCTGGCTTGTCCAGGGCGCCACACTACAATTACGTTTGGTTGGTATCATCTCTCCTATTGCAATATTATTTTTTATATGGTGAGGATGACACTAGCTTGCATGCAGAATATCATTATTATTGGAAGGTTTTCTATACGGACTTATTTCAATAGACCCATTTTCTATGTGTCCAGTGAAAATAACATACAAAAAACATATTTCTTTTTTTTTGTAGATTATATGTACATTTTAGATTAAATTGATTTTTATTGATGTATTTTATAAACTGGTTACAAGAACAAGAATCTCCATCCCAAATTATAACTATATCATCTATATAGCGTCCATAAAGGATTATATTATTTTTTAAAAGATTATCAATATTAATGATGTTCTGCTCTTCCCAAATAGCAACCACAATATTAGCTAATGAGGGGGAAAATTTTCCCCCCATGCTGACGCCCTGTTTCTGTATATAAAATGTATCATCAAAAAGAAAATAGTTATGCATCAGTAAATATTTTATATTTTTTTCTTCTTTCTATAAGTGTTATACAGTTAGTGACCGCATCTTCGTGATTTGGCCTATGCATTCTGCTATTTTTTTATATTAAATTAAACAAGTGAGATGCGACTTGTAGTGTAAACTTTCAGGTTTAATTAACCCCTTCATGACTGGGTGATTTTCCGTTTTCATTTTTGTTTTTTTGCTCCCCTTCTTCCGAGAGACGTAACATTTTTATTTTTCCATCAATCTTGCCATGTAAGGGCTTGTTTTTTGTGGGACGAGTTCCACTTTTAAATTAATCCATGAGTTTTAGCATATATGTGTCGCCCTGGGCAAGCCAGGGGACACGGGTCACACACCACCACACCCCACACTCCAGGTAGGCACATCACAGCTAACCAGAAATCCTTGTTGCCTTCCTCCAGAGGTTGATGATGCACACCAGGGGATGGGCCAGGCGGTTGGCTCCGCCCACCGAGGAGCTCACAACACTGGAGGCAGGAAGAAACCAGGCAGATTAGCCCAGGGAGGGCAAGTGTGAGGAGCTAAAGAGAGAAAGTAAACAGCTAAGTGAAAGTAGTGAAGGAAGTAAAGTGGAACAAGAGAGAAAGACAGCCTGAAGGGTCCAGCTTTGTGAGGGCCAGAACAGCAAGGTCAGCAACGGCGGTGACTGTCTGGAGGGGGACCGTTTGGAAGTTCCTGGAAGGACCCCATTGGCTGTGTGCCCGGTGGTCTGGAGCAGTGTTCCGAAGGACAGTCAGCACCAGGGCAGGGGCCTCTCGGACCCCGGCAAGGCTAGGAGTCGCCAGATTTGCCAAATCCGTCAGTGACGGGGACGCAGATCCCCCAACAACCAAGTCCCGATTGAAGGCAACAGCCCAACCCGTATTGGAGAGACACCGCCACCGCCACGGCACCAGTTTCTCAGGGCCTGCGGGCAAAGTGTAGAGCTCCTCCGGCCCAGATTGCAGTCGGGGAGCGGGTAACCGGAGGGAATCCACCGCTACCATCAGTCACCACAGGTGCAAGGAAGAGGGACATCACCGTCACCTACCGGGAGTGCAGGTACAGCCGTCTGTGGGACCGTCCTACCAGCCGTTTGGTTTACCGTACAAACTGTGTCCGTGTGTCAGGCTGAGTGAGTACCATAGTGCCGCAAGGCACAGTGCTGCCCCCGCGTCCCTGCGCCCTCCAGGCCCTACACTTCACATTTCATCACCGGGCCCCGGGATCACCAACCCCTACCCACGGAGGGGCAACACAACACCTGGCTGCTCCGCATCACCATCCCCGGGACCCCCATATTGAGCAGCGGTGGTGCAATCACCACAACCGTGGGTGGCGTCACGAACTATAACAATCCCCACATCCAACCACAAACACCCCCTTTCACTCACGGGCGAGGAGTGTTGCTCGAGAAACCCCGGGATCCGGCCCACAGCTCGAGCCACCAGGAGCAGCTGCCGGACCCGAGCAGAAGGGGTGAGCGCGGTGTGCTGACACCCTCCTCCCCGCCCGCGACAACTTGGCGTCACGAACAGGATCCTACCGCTCTGCCGTCAGGTAGAGGTGCGCCTTGTTACCGCCGGAGGCATCCGGCCGAAAAATTTCAGAAGCCGCCATCTTTGGCGCGAAAAGTTCCCGCTCGAGCGTCTTCTCGAGCAGTAGAAGCGCGAAGGCCAAAACTCTGCCCCGAGAGAGGAGGGGCCGGAAAGAGCTAAGGGGGACGGAAACAAGATGTCTGCGCCCGACGGAGCCGCTGGAGGAGCGGTGGTCGCAGCCGCAGCGGCACCCGCGGATGGGAATGGGCCTGCCCAGGTCCCGGTCGTACCGGCGGGGGTGCCGCGGCCCCCGCGCTTGCTCAGGTCATGCCGTTTTCCTTGCCCTATGCGCCCGGAGCTGCCTGGCTACCGCGGTATGACGGGAAACCGGATGCCCTACAGGCCTTCCGGAAAAAGCTTAACCCGTTGCTAGAGCTGTACCCCTTGACTGATAAGCAACGTGCAGCGATAGTGCTAGGCCAGTTAACCGGTGCGGCGGAGCAGGAAGCGGAGACCTGGGCCGAGGGGGACCGGCTCTCTGTAGCCACCATCTTCGAGAAGCTACAGACTGCCTTCGAGACCCGGACTGAAGCTGAGCTGAGGATGCAGTTTTACCAGTGCCGGCAACGAGCTGGAGATAGCATTCGGGACTATGCTCTACGTCTGCAGACCGCCCTCCGCACGCTGAAGCGGGTGAACTCTATTAATGAGGCGGATAGCAACAAGATGTTAGTGGAGCAATTTGCGCAGGGGATGAGGTCCCCTGAGGATCGCAAACAACTTCGGCTGTGGAACCTGGAACACCCTGATGTGGACTTTGCTGTGTTAAAGGAGCGGGCTATCAAAGCACTACAGCCCCCAGCTGCTGAAGTTCTGGAACCCGTCCCGTGGCCCGTCGAGACAGCTCCTGTTGTGGCGGCCTCAGCCAAACCAACCTCTTTAATGCCTGCAGCCCAGAGCAGCACAGTGGAAGAACTGGCAGCCCAGGTCCGTCGCATGGACGGAGACCTTGCCAAGATCCTTGCTGCGCTACAACCTCTGACCAGATCTCAGCCTCCAGTGCAGATACAGCTTGCTGACAGTCCTGAAGATGTTCCCTGGATGCAGCGGAGAAGCGCTAACAACCCGCGGAGCAGACCTCCAATCTGCTACAAGTGCCGTAAGCCGGGCCATTATTACCGACAGTGCCCGTTAAACGAGCAACCCCTGGGGCCCCGGGCCAATCCCCAGGAGTAGAACACCGTGGCCCCCCGGACTGGCGAGACCGATATGTCGGGGCCCGCCCTATCATCCCCGTGGCTGTGGATGGCATACCAGTGATGGCTCTCTTGGACACTGGATCACAGGTAACTACCATACCGTACACGTTGTATCAGCAGTATTGGGCCACAGACGAGCTGGCGCCTGCAGACAATAGTATAAATTTGATTGCCGCTAATGGACTTCCATTGACCCAGGTGGGGTATAAACAAGTGGCTATGACAGTGGGGCAGGCTGAACTGCAACACCAGGGTATGATTGTGATCTTGAATGAACCCAGTGATCATAACCCGAAAATAGTGCTGGGAACCAATGTGATGGAACACTGCATGGCTGATGTGTTGAACCTATTGCAACAGCTAGCCGCCACAGCGGCGGGGAGCCGGCAGAGGGCTGTGCAGCGTGAGATCCGCGCCCTGATGTACCGCCAGGATGTAAGCTCAACAGGAGGGGAGATTGGTGGAGTGAGAGTGATGGATGTTGCTCCATTGACTGTGCCCCCTAGGAGTGAGATGATGATCTGGTGTAGGGCAGCAGTAGGGCCTCAGGGGCGTGACTACCCTGCGATGATGGAGCCCATGCCCTCCGAACACTGGCCCACCGTAGTGGCCGCCCGAGGGGTGGTAGATGTGAAGAAAGGGAGAGTGCCCGTGAGAGTGTTGAACTGTGGGGAGGAAGAAGTCAGGCTCCCCCGGTATGCCACCATTGCCAAGCTGCTCACCCTGGACCCTCACACTATCCATGAAGCCGGTCCATCCACGCTCCCACCTACCCCCAGCACTTCCCCACCCCAGGGGGACACAAAGGAGTGGCACCAACAGCTACATGTAGGCACTGATGATACCCCTACACATCACAGGGCCGGGGTACACAGGGTGGTGCAGGAGTACGAACAGGTTTTCAGTAAGCACCCCCTAGACTTTGGGCGGATCAAGGGGGTCCAACACCACATTCCCACAGGTGAACATCCCCCTATTAAGGAGAGGTATAGACCTATTCCCCCCGCACATTACCAGTGTGCCAAAGATATGTTGAGGAATATGAAGGAGGCAGGGGTTATTCGGGATAGCTGTAGTCCCTGGGCCGCTCCGTTGGTACTGGTCAAGAAGAAGGATGGTACCATGCGGATGTGTGTGGACTACCGGAAGATCAACCAGATAACCCATAAAGATGCCTATCCCTTACCTCGTATTGAAGAGTCTTTGGCTGCACTGAGAACTGCAAACTACTTCTCGACCCTTGACCTCACCAGTGGATACTGGCAAGTGGCCGTGGCCCCAGAGGACCGGGAGAAGACCGCCTTCACCACCCCGATGGGGCTCTGCGAATTCAATAGCATGCCGTTTGGGCTGTGCAATGCCCCTGGGACCTTCCAACGGTTGATGGAGTGCTGTCTGGGACATTTAAATTTCGAGACCGTCCTGCTGTATTTGGATGATGTGATCGTTTATTCCCAGACGTATGAAGCCCATCTGGAGCACCTGGCCGAGGTGTTCGCGTCCCTTGCCAAGTACGGGATGAAGTTGAAGCCCTCAAAATGCCACCTGCTGAAACCCAGAGTGCAGTATCTCGGGCATGTGGTGAGTGCGGATGGTGTCGCCCCCGACCTTGAGAAGATTACTGCCATCCAGAGCTGGCCGAGACCAACTACAGTGAGGGAAGTAAGGCAGTTTCTGGGTCTGGTGGGGTACTATCGGCGCTTTATAAAGGGGTACACGAAGATGGCTGCCCCCATGCAAGATCTCCTCGTGGGACAGACCAAAGGTGGTAGACCCATTGGAACCCCACTGTCGTGGGAAGACAAGCATGAGGAGTCCTTTTGCCAGTTAAAGGCGGCCTTGACCGGAGAAGAGGTCCTGGCGTACCCTGACTATGGGAGCCCGTTCATCCTCCACACGGACGCCAGTAACGTGGGGCTAGGAGCGGTCCTATCCCAGGTCCAGGATGGAAAGGAGAAGGTGATTGCCTACGCTAGCCGAAAACTCCGGCCGGCCGAAAGGAACCCTGAGAACTATAGCTCCTTCAAGCTCGAGCTATTGGCGTTGGTGTGGGCTATCACAGAGCGGTTCCGCCACTACTTGGCGGCAGCCAAATTCACCGCGTTTACGGACAACAATCCGCTGACTCACCTGAACACGGCCAAGTTGGGCGCGCTGGAGCAGCGGTGGGTAGCCCGGCTAGCCAACTATGATTTCACCATAAAGTACCGAGCTGGTCGTGTCAACATAAATGCTGATGCACTCTCCCGGATGCCCCATTTGTCAGAAGAGGGGTGCGAGGATGACGACCTCGAGGAGATCGAGTTGCCTGCGTTTCACCAGCTGCCTACTGAGAGGGTACAAGTCTGTCAGCAAAGGGTGGATCTGGACCCGCGGCCTAGTCAAGAGTGGCGAGACGCCCAGGATCAAGCGCCGGCTGTCCGCCTTGTCAAGACTCTAGTGGAACAAGGTGCTATGGGAATAGACCCTGCCGCTCCAGCCGAAGCCCAACGCTTGTGGAAAGAACGGAAACGGCTTTACCTACACCAAGGGAGGCTGTACCGTGAGCTGATCAACCCAAAGACCCATGAGAAAATATGCCAGTTAATCGTTCCTCAAGCTGATGTCGCTACTGTCCTGCGGGCATACCATGATGGTGCTGGCCACTTCGGGTGGAAGAAGCTGGAGATGCTGTTGAGGGAGCGGTTCTATTGGAGTGGGATGCGTGAATCGGTGGAAGCCTGGTGTCGAGAGTGTGGTCCTTGTACACTGAGGAGGAAGGACGAGACTAGCCAGAGGGCACCGTTACATCCCATAGTCACCCATCAGCCGCTGGAGCTGGTTGCCCTGGACCATGTCAAGCTCACCCCTAGCCGAAGTGGGTACACCTACGCATTGACCATGGTAGACCACTACTCAAGATTTATGGTGGTAGTCCCCGTTAAGGACCTAACTGGTCGAACCGCTGCTCGAGCGTTCCAGGCTTATTTCTGCCGACCCCATGGGTACCCCGAGAAGGTGCTGACTGACCAAGGCCCGGCTTTTGAAGCAGAGGTGTTTCACGAATTCTGCCAGTTGTACGGCTGCAAGAAGATCCGGACCACTCCGTACCACGCCCAAACCAACGGCATGTGCAAGAAAATGAATCACTTGGTCCTGGGGCTCCTCAAGACGCTACCGCTGGAAGAACGGAACATGTGGCCGGAAAAGCTACCTGACTTGGTCGACATGTACAATAATATCCCGTCCAGTTCGACGAAGTGCACCCCAGCGTATCTGATGAGGGCTCGGCCTGGCCGCCTGCCGGTGGATCTGGAGATGGGGTTGGAAGCCCCGGAAGCACTCCCCTCAACGGCAGAGTGGGAAAGTCGGAGGAGGGCACAGTACCGGCAAATCCAGGAGTATGTGGAGAAAAACCTCAGTCGAAGCCGAGAGCAGCAGGAGCACCGGTTCAACCAGAAGGCGCCCGCAGGTCCTTTCCAGCCAGGAGATGTGGTGCTGAAACGGAAGAGAAAAACCCACAAGCTGGATGATCAGTGGGAGCAAGTCCCTTATGTCATACAACCCACAGAATGGGAAGATGGGAAGACTTACCAGATCAGTCGTGACCAAGGGGACACCCTAGCCACAGTTTCCCGGGACCATCTAAAAAAATGCCCCCTAGCGCTGAAGGCAGAGGCTGAAGTACCGGTTCCTCCACCAGTGGAGAAGGCAGCAGAGGTAATCCACACTGTAATGGGTGACTTCCCAGCAGACTGGCCTACACAGAACGGCGCGGTGATCCTTCCAGTGATACTGTTCCCACAACCCGTGGATGAAGAAGTAGTGGAAGCGGTTAACCGTGAGCCAGAACCAGTGCCAGTGCCCAGGGATGAACCTGTACCCAGCCCCCCTGCACCTCCGCCTGCACCACACTATAGCAGGGAGGAGGAACCGATTGTTCCCTCTACCCCACTGTCTAGCACCACTGACACCGGGCCCCGAAGGTCCACCCGTTCCAACCTAGGTAGACCCCCACTTAGGTACAGGGAGACCGTTCTATGAGTGAAAGGGGTCCGCAAATGTAAGAGTGTTGCTGTTTGTTTGAAAAAGTTTGAAAGTTTGAAATGATAAGTGTAATTACCGAAGAAGTCACCTGATTTGTTTGTTGATTTGCCTTGTGATTGAACCGGCAGGAGCTGGCACCGTTGTCCCCGTGGGGACCGTTTAAAGTTTGCATGGGAACTATCCATGGACAAGCCCGTGAACTAGCAGGGCACCACAAACGTTAAATGGCTTGTAAATATGTTGGGTACCGTTACCGTTTCCGCAATGCCGCCTCCGGAGAGGCAGGTTGGAGGGAGGGCCCTGAGCAGAGCAGGCCAGGGCCCAGCCACCAAAGGAACCGGTGGCCACCCTCTGGAGGGCAAGGACAGATCCCGCTCGGGTAACTTGTGCTGGACTGTGGGTCAAAGGGTGCTGCCTGGGTTTTAGGGGCAGCATCAGGGCCAGGTTGCTTGGGTGGGAGAGAGCGGAAACCGTGACCGTATACCGTTGCAACGTTTAAGTAAATGTGCCTCCCGTCTTGGGAAGAGTTATTAAAAATGTTATTTATGTTTTGCTTAACCCTGTTACCCCTTTTTACAGAAAAATAAAACCGGTGTAGGACGGCAGCCCGCGGACGGTCTGCATTTTGCTAAGGGGGAATGTGTCGCCCTGGGCAAGCCAGGGGACACGGGTCACACACCACCACACCCCACACTCCAGGTAGGCACATCACAGCTAACCAGAAATCCTTGTTGCCTTCCTCCAGAGGTTGATGATGCACACCAGGGGATGGGCCAGGCGGTAGGCTCCGCCCACCGAGGAGCTCACAACACTGGAGGCAGGAAGAAACCAGGCAGATTAGCCCAGGGAGGGCAAGTGTGAGGAGCTAAAGAGAGAAAGTAAACAGCTAAGTGAAAGTAGTGAAGGAAGTAAAGTGGAACAAGAGAGAAAGACAGCCTGAAGGGTCCAGCTTTGTGAGGGCCAGAACAGCAAGGTCAGCAACGGCGGTGACTGTCTGGAGGGGGACCGTTTGGAAGTTCCTGGAAGGACCCCGTTGGCTGTGTGCCCGGTGGTCTGGAGCAGTGTTCCGAAGGACAGTCAGCACCAGGGCAGGGGCCTCTCGGACCCCGGCAAGGCTAGGAGTCGCCAGATTTGCCAAATCCGTCAGTGACGGGGACGCAGATCCCCCAACAACCAAGTCCCGATTGAAGGCAACAGCCCAACCCGTATTGGAGAGACACCGCCACCGCCAGGGCACCAGTTTCCCCAGGGCCAGCGCCTGCGGGCAAAGTGTAGAGCTCCTCCGGCCCAGATTGCAGTCGGGGAGCGGGTAACCGGAGGGAATCCACCGCTACCATCAGTCACCACAGGTGCAAGGAAGAGGGACATCACCGTCACCTACCGGGAGTGCAGGTGCAGCCGTCCGTGGGACCGTCCTACCAGCCGTTTGGTTTACCGTACAAACTGTGTCCGTGTGTCAGGCTGAGTGAGTACCATAGTGCCGCAAGGCACAGCGCTGCCCCCGCGTCCCTGCGCCCTCCAGGCCCTACACTTCACATCTCATCACCGGGCCCCGGGATCACCAACCCCTACCCACGGAGGGGCAACACAACACCTGGCTGCTCCGCATCACCATCCCCGGGACCCCCATATTGAGCAGCGGTGGTGCAATCACCACAACCGTGGGTGGCGTCACGAACTATAACAATCCCCACATCCAACCACAAACACCCCCTTTCACTCACGGGCGAGGAGTGTCGCTCGAGAAACCCCGGGATCCGGCCCACAGCTCGAGCCACCAGGAGCAGCTGCCGGACCCGAGCAGAAGGGGTGAGCGCGGTGTGCTGACACCCTCCTCCCCGCCCGCGACATATAGTGTACTGAAAAACAGCAAAAAAAATAAAACAAGTGCAGCAAAATTGCAAAAAAAGTGTAATTGCGCAATTGTTTTTGGGGCATTGTATTCTCGTGTTCAATATATAGTAAAACTGATGTGTCAGTGTGATGCCTCAGGTCGGTGTGAGTTCATACATATAAACATGTATAGGTTTACTTTTATCTAAGAGGTTATAAAAAATTCAGAGGTTTGTCCAAAAAAAGTGGTGAACTTCTTGCGCCATATTCCTCAACATGTAGCGTTTTCATTTTATGGGATATGGGGCTCAGTGACATCTTATTATTTGCATCTCGTGCTGTCATTTTTAATGGTTCCATTACCATTAGCAAAACAGACGCGCTATTTTGGTTGCCTATTATTGCATTTTTCGCGAAATTTGTGATGACCAGTAAACATAATTTTGGCATTTGGAATTTTTTTTGCCTCTACGACGTTTACCAATCAGGTTAATTTATATTTTCATAGATCGGGCATTTCTGAATGCGGCGATACCAAATATGTGTATAATTTTTTATTTTTTTATAGTTTAATTTTCAATGGGGCGAATGGGGGTGATTTCAACTTTTAGGGTTTTTATTTTATTCTTTTACATTTTTTAAAACTTTTTTGATTACAATTTCTTTTATTTTTACTAGTCTTTAGGGGACTATAAGGATCAGCAGTCTGATTGCTTGTTCATTTCTTATCAGAGCTGTTGATCAGTTACTAAATCTGTGGTGGCACTGCCTCTATAGGCCACTTCACACATAACGAGATCGTAAACGAGATCGTTACTACGTCACAGTTTCTGTGACGCAAAAACGACTTCAATTGCGATCTCGTCACGTTTGACACATACCAACGATTCACCCCCTGCTGCGAAATCGCTGATCGATGCCGAACAGCTTGGGCCATTTCTGGCTCGTTGGAGTCCTGCTGGGCTGCATGAATCTGTATGTTTGACACCTTATTAACGATTTCGTTGACGACCTAGATGAGATGCACGAAGGCGTGTTGTTGCGTCCCCGTTTCCGCGCCCCTCTCTGCACCGATTGGTTAGCTCCAGGTGCAGGTGCGGCTTCGATCCGAAAAACACACCAACAAAGCGACCGGGTACAATGGACGAAGGAATCAGGGTGGAGACGCAGGTTCTATCTCAAAGCAAAGCGCAAAAGAAGTGACAAAGGGTGACACGATCCAAAATTTAACCGCTAGATACGCCCCCTGCATGCCCAATCAGAACGCAGTATTGGCCGCCAATGAAAGCGGAGGGGGGTATGGAAAAGGCGACGCAAATGCACGCCTACGTGACTCACTGCATTTTACTACGCCCCTAATGGGATTGGAATCTGTCACGCTCCCCGGGTCCTCGGCTCCCCTCCCCGGGTCCTCTGCTCCGCTCCCCGGGTCCTCAGCTCCGCTCCCCGGCTCACCTGCCATGCTCCCCGCTCTCCAGCCTCCGGTGCCCGTCCTTCCCAGGCCCCCTGGTCTCCGATCCCGGCGTCCGACGGCTTCCCAGGTCCTGGCCGGCTCCCCTGCGTCCTCCTCTCAGCTTCCTTCCCTGGCTTCTGGCACCCGGGCCGCGCGCATGCGCATTAGGGCGCGCGCGCGGTCACTGACCCTTTCTTAAAGGGCCAGCGTCCATTAACAGGAAATGATGCAGAACAGGTACAGGGTATAAAGGGGTTATTGTCCAAGGGGGCGGGGCCTGATCTTCGTGTTTTCCCAAGCTAGGAGTCAGGTCTCCTTGTGTTTTGTGAGATACTTACCTCTCTATCTTCTAGAGCCGATCCTGCATCGCCATCCGGTCCTGCGGTACCTCGAACCCCGAACGCTGCCCATCTGCCATCCTGACAGTCCGTACCATCTCGGATCCCTGCGGTGACCCGTCATCTCGCTCCAACGGTTCCGGACCCCGCCTGACACCATCACGGCTTCCGAACCTGAGATCCGTCACCCGGACCACCATCAGTGACCTCGTGGTCCCAGGGACTTCTCCGTATTCTCCCAGTGCACGGACTGTCCTGCTACCTACAGTGCTCCGGCTGCCGGACTCCTTTCCCTCATCCGGGAGTTCAGCCCAGTGGATCCACCTCCAGGGTCTACCCGTCCATCTGGCCCTAACAGTAAGATCAGGCCATGGATCCCGCCGAAGCACTAGCGGCCTTGCATGAGGAACTCCAACGCCAGCGTGAAGTTCAGACCCGCATGCTGAACTTTATGACTTCTGTGGACACCCGCCTGACCACGCTACAAGCGGCAGTCACGTCTTCAACATCCCGAGCCTCCACTAGTCAAGCCACGACCCCCGCTCCCGTGGCTGCCTCTTCGGATGCTTCCAGACTGCGTTTGGCCTCACCACCCCGGTACGCCGGAGATCCCAAGACCTGCAGGGGGTTTATAAACCAATGCTCCCTCCATTTCACGCAGCTGCCACATCTGTTTGCCTCCGACCAAGCCAAGGTCGCCTTCATCATGTCTCACCTAGAGGGCGAGGCACTGGCGTGGATGAACCCCTTGTGGGAGAAGGAGGAACCTATGACCAAGAACCTCCAGGAGTTCCTGCAGGCCTTTCGCAGCACCTTTGACGAACCCGGACGCGCCTCCGCGTCTGCGTCATCACTTCTCCGGTTACGTCAGGGAACACTGACGGTGGGTCAATACGCCATCCGTTTCCGCACCTTGGCGTCAGAACTCGGGTGGAATAACGAGGCCCTAACCGCCGCCTTCTGGGAAGGACTATCGGGTCGAATCAAAGATGAGCTGGCTGGACGTGATGTACCGTCCACCCTGGACGCCCTGATTACCCTAGCGACTCGAGTGGACATACGCTTTCAGGAGCGGTCCAAAGAGGTATCCCGTGAGAGACGTCCGGTACGGCATTCCTCTCCTCCACGGAAGCCCGCCGTACTCCAGTCAACGGCCTCTGGTGTCTCCGTCCATGAGCCCATGCAGATCGACCGTGTGCGACAGTCTGAACAACGTCGAGCAGAGCGGCTCGCCAAGGGTCTCTGCTTTTACTGCGGAGAGGGCACACACCTGCTACGCGCCTGTCCAGAGAGGCCGGGAAACTCCAAAGCCTAGGGTTGGTAGGAGAGGCCACCCTAGGTGCTGGGACTCTCTCAGACCCAGTTACATGGACTGTGCAAGTAACAACGGGAGAGACGCGGTTTACGGCTGAGGCGTACCTCGATTTTGGGGCAGCAGGCAACTTCATCCAGCAGGCCACGGTGGACAAGTACCGGGTGCCTGTTACTCCACTCGACAAGCCCCTCGTGATTGCCTCTGTGGATGGGAGACCTCTCTCTGACACCATCTCCTGGATCACCAAGCCGCTTGAACTGCGTATCGGTGCTCTGCACACCGAGAACATCGCTCTCTACGTCCTCCCACATATGTCACATCAAATTCTGCTGGGCCTTCCCTGGTTGCGGACACACGAGCCTTCAGTCAGCTGGGGCACTGGCGATATTACTCGATGGGGGTCTTCTTGCCATGAGAGGTGTCTGAAGACCATACAACCCATCCGGCGACCTCCGGTTCCCGAGTCCCTACCGGGACTGCCCTCAGCCTATTGGTCCTTCGTGGACGTCTTTGACAAGAAGGAGTCCGAAGTACTTCCACCACATCGTCCTTACGATTGTGCCATTGACCTGCTCCCGGGAACTACACCACCTCGAGGACGGATATATCCACTCTCTCCAGCCGAAACAAGGGCCATGTCTACGTACATCACAGAGAGCCTGGCTAAGGGATTCATCCGGAGATCCTCCTCTCCTGCTGGAGCAGGCTTCTTCTTCGTAAAGAAGAAAGAGGGTGACCTACGCCCATGTATAGACTACCGGGGATTGAACCTGATCACCGTGAAAAACAAGTACCCCCTGCCGCTCATCCCCGAATTGTTTGATCGGCTCAGAGGAGCTCGTGTGTTCACCAAGTTGGATCTTCGGGGTGCCTACAACCTGGTCCGTATCCGCTCAGGGGATGAATGGAAGACCGCGTTCAACACTCGCGATGGGCACTACGAATACTGCGTGATGCCCTTCGGCCTGTGTAATGCACCAGCTGTCTTCCAAGAATTAGTGAACGATGTGTTTCGGGACCTTCTCTACGTCTGTGTGGTGGTATATCTGGACGACATCCTTGTCTTCTCTCCAGACCTCCAGACCCACCGAGAGAACGTGCAACTGGTTCTACAACGACTGAGAGAGAATCGTCTGTACGCCAAGTACGAGAAGTGCGTCTTCGAACAGTCTTCTCTCCCCTTCCTGGGGTACCTCATCACCGATACCGGACTGCAGATGGATCCCAAGAAGGTCTCCTCCATTCTCAACTGGCCTCCTCCTTCTGGACTGAAGGCAATCCAACGCTTTCTGGGATTCGCTAACTATTACCGCCAGTTCATTCCTCACTTCTCGGCTCTGACTGCTCCTCTCTCCGCCTTGACCAAGAAGGGGGCTAATCCAAAGGACTGGTCACCTGCGGCCGACGCCACGTTTGGCGCTCTAAAGCGAGCCTTTGCCTCCTCTCCTGTACTCCACCGTCCAGAGTTAAACCGCCAGTTCACCTTGGAGGTGGATGCCTCCTCCTCGGGAGCCGGAGCAGTGCTCATGCAGAAGTCCTCCTCCGGGAAGATGGTGACGTGCGGTTTCTTCTCCAAGAGCTTCTCCACGCCTGAACGCAATTACACCATCGGTGACCGAGAGCTATTGGCGGTCAAACTGGCTCTGGAGGAATGGCGCTATCTTCTGGAAGGAGCAGTGTACCCTGTCATTGTTTACACGGACCACAAAAACCTGGAATACCTGCGGACTGCTCAGCGACTGAACCCACGGCAAGCCAGGTGGTCCTTGTTCTTTGCCCGGTTCGACTTCCAGCTTCATTTCCGACCCACAAACAAGAATGTACGCGCTGATGCCTTGTCTAGGTCTTTCGTGCCCATGGAACAGGAGGAAGAGACATCTCAACCCATCATCTGTCCAAGCAAGATTATTCCGGTGACTCCTGTCACCCTGGCCCAGATACCGCCTGGGAAGACCTATGTCTCTGAGACAGACAGGCAAAAAGTGTTACACTGGGGCCATGCCTCGAAAACAGCCGGTCATGCAGGTCAGAAGAAAACATGGAGCGCTATTGTACGTCATTACTGGTGGCCATCCCTGCGCACGGACGTCACCTCTTTTGTCTCTGCCTGCTCCTCCTGTGCCAGGAACAAGACACCCAAACACCTGCCATACGGCCGTCTTCTGCCTCTGCCCATACCCTCAGTTCCCTGGCAACACATAGCGATGGACTTTATTACGGACTTGCCATTGTCCTCCGGACACACAGTCATATGGGTCGTGGTGGATCGATTCTCTAAAATGGCCCATTTCGTTCCTATGGCTGGATTGCCCTCTGCTCAGGAACTCGCGGACGCCTATATACATCACATTTTCCGCTTGCATGGCTTCCCATCACACATCGTGTCCGACAGAGGAACTCAGTTTACCTCCCGCTTCTGGAGGGCTCTCTGCAAACATCTGGGAGTGACTCTAGACTTTTCATCTGCCTACCATCCTCAGTCTAATGGCCAAGTGGAGAGGATCAATCAGATATTGACATCTTTCTTACGTCACTACGTGAACGCCCATCATGACGATTGGTCCACGCTTCTTCCTTGGGCAGAATTCTCCCATAATCACCACATCAGTGAGTCGTCCTCCAGCTCTCCCTTCCATGTCGTTTACGGACTCCAGCCCTCCGTCCCATTGCCGGTATCCCCTTCTTCGGATGTCCCTGCTGCTGATACTGTAGCCCGTGACTTTGCAACCATTTGGGACTCTGTCAAGGCGTCCCTTGGGCGTGCTTCCCTACGGATGAAACGACACGCAGACAAGAGACGTCTGGACCCTCCGTGTTTCTCTCCTGGAGATCTCGTCTGGCTTGCTTCCAAGTACGTCCGCTTGAAGATACCATCCTACAAGCTGGGACCTCGCTACATCGGACCGTTTAAAGTCCTCAACAAGATCAATGAGGTCTCCTACAAGCTACAGCTCCCGGCCACGATGAGGATACCCAACTCATTCCACGTCTCCCTGCTCAAGCCGGTTGTCCTTGGTCCCTTCTCCGCTGCTGCCAGTCCGGCTCCTCCACCTATTGCCGATGACGACATCTATGCGGTAAGGGATATCGTGGCCATGAAGACCGTACGGGGTCGACAGTTCTTCCTGGTGGACTGGGAGGGGTATGGTCCTGAGGATAGGTCCTGGGAGCCCAGGGAGAACGTGGGCACTCCTCTGATCCGTGCCTTCATGTCCCGGTTGCGGGGAGGGGGGCGTGGGGGGGGTACTGTCACGCTCCCCGGGTCCTCGGCTCCCCTCCCCGGGTCCTCTGCTCCGCTCCCCGGGTCCTCAGCTCCGCTCCCCGGCTCACCTGCCACGCTCCCCGCTCTCCAGCCTCCGGTGCCCGTCCTTCCCAGGCCCCCTGGTCTCCGATCCCGGCGTCCGACGGCTTCCCAGGTCCTGGCCGGCTCCCCTGCGTCCTCCTCTCAGCTTCCTTCCCTGGCTTCTGGCACCCGGGCCGCGCGCATGCGCATTAGGGCGCGCGCGCGGTCACTGACCCTTTCTTAAAGGGCCAGCGTCCATTAACAGGAAATGATGCAGAACAGGTACAGGGTATAAAGGGGTTATTGTCCAAGGGGGCGGGGCCTGATCTTCGTGTTTTCCCAAGCTAGGAGTCAGGTCTCCTTGTGTTTTGTGAGATACTTACCTCTCTATCTTCTAGAGCCGATCCTGCATCGCCATCCGGTCCTGCGGTACCTCGAACCCCGAACGCTGCCCATCTGCCATCCTGACAGTCCGTACCATCTCGGATCCCTGCGGTGACCCGTCATCTCGCTCCAACGGTTCCGGACCCCGCCTGACACCATCACGGCTTCCGAACCTGAGATCCGTCACCCGGACCACCATCAGTGACCTCGTGGTCCCAGGGACTTCTCCGTATTCTCCCAGTGCACGGACTGTCCTGCTACCTACAGTGCTCCGGCTGCCGGACTCCTTTCCCTCATCCGGGAGTTCAGCCCAGTGGATCCACCTCCAGGGTCTACCCGTCCATCTGGCCCTAACAGAATCGTTAACATAGTTGCTGTGTGACAGGGTCCCAGCGATTTGAAAGATCGTTATACGGGACGCATGCTCGTTCATAAACTCGTTATGTGTGACACCCAACATGCGATTTCAACAACGACTCATAAACGATCCAGAAAGTGTGACGTAGTAGCGATCTCGTTCACGATCTCGTTATGTGTGATTGGACCTTATGACTGAAACCTGAGCACTGCTGGGTTAAATTCCTCCAGGAAGCGGGGTTCAATATGCAGGCCCCAGGCAGGTTTCCAATGCTATTAATCTGCAGATTAACCCCATATCTACAGATTAATAGTATTTTTGTACACAATAGGTTACTTTTAACTTTTGTCTTAAGCATGTGAAATGCAGCTTGATGGGGTTGAGATCTGGTAATTAACTCAACCATTGCAAAATATTTTACTATGTTTTTTCAGGATGTTTTGGGTCATTATCCATCTGTATAATGAAGCGCCGTCCAATCAACCTTTTAGCATTTCTTTGAATGGTGCAGAAAGTACAGCCTTGTACACTTAGGAATTCATCCACCTGCTTCAGTCTTCAGTCACATCATAAATAAACAGTAGTGACCCAGGGCCATTGGAAGCCATGCATGCCCGGCCATTACACTGCCTCCATGTGTTACATTTGGATGTGCTGTGCTTTGGATCATGAGCCGTTCCATGCCTTCTCCATACTTTCTTCTTCCCATCATTTTGATACAGGTTGATCTTCATTTCATGTGTCCACAGAATGTTTTTCCAGAACTGGGCGGCTTCTTTAGATGTTTTTTGGCAAAGTCTAATCTCTTCTTTCTATTTTTAAGGATAATTAACGGTTTGCACCTTGTGGTAAACTCTCTGTATTTACTCTCACAAAATCTTCTCTTTATAGCAGACTTAAGGGGGCTTTACACGCAACGACATCGCTAATGAGATGTCATTGGGGTCACGGAGTTTGTGACACACATCCGGCCTCATTAGCGACGTTGTTGCGTGTGAAACGCACGAATGACCGTTAACGATCAAAATTACTCACCTAATCTTTGATCATTGACATGTCGTTCTAATCCCAAATGTCGTTTCTGTTGCAGGACGCAGGTTGTTCGTCGTTCCTGCAGCAGCACACATCGCTATGTGTGAAACTGCAGGAACGAGGAACATCACCGTACCTGCGGCCACCCGAAATGAAGAAGGAAGGAAGGAGGTGGGCGGGATGTTCGGCCCACTCATCTCCGCCCCTCCGCTTCTATTGGGCGGCCGCTTAGTGACACCGCTGTGATGCCGAACAAACCGCCCCCTTAGAAAGGAGGCGGTTCGTCGGCCACAGCGACGTCGCTAGGCAAGTAAGTATGTGTGACGGATGTAAGCGATGTTGTGCACCACGGGCAGCGATTTGCCCGTGTCGCACAACCGACGAGGGCGGGTGCTTTCACCAGCGATATCGCAGCGATGTCGCTGCGTGTAAAGCAGCCTTAAGATACTGCAACACCGACTTCCTGGAGAGTGTTTTTCACTTGGAGGGATGTTGTGAAGGGGTTTTACTTCACCACGTAAAGGATTCTCCAATCATCCACCACTGTTGTCTTCCATGGTCGTCCAGGCCTTCTTGAGTTCCCAAGCTTACCAGTGTGCTGTTTTTTGCAGATAGTACTAAATTATGGATTTGTCCACTCCTAAAATTTCTGCCATCTTTCTGATGGAATTCACCTTTATTCCAGCCCAATGATGGTCTTTTTCTCCTCCATTGAAAGCTACTTTGATCATATGTTGTGAGTTCACAGCAACAGCTTCCAAATGCAAATACCACACCTGGAATCAGCTCCAGACCTTTTATCTGCTTAATTGATGATAGATTAATGAGGGAGCCCATTAAATAGTTTGAGATAATTGTTCAACTACTTTTGGTCCTTTGAGAAAGAAGCAGTTACATATTAAAATGCTTCTAAGGCTATGTGCCCACGTTGCGTGTTTACATGCAGTTACGCTGCGATCTGCACCGCAGAGTAACTGCATGCATCCTGCGTCCCCTGCACAATCTATGAAGATTGTGCAGGAGCCGTGCCCATGTGGCGTATTAGAGCGCAGCGCTTCGGCTGCTGCGCAAAGCGCGCGTTTTAAGAAGTGACATGTCACTTCTTCCATGCGGTTTGCATGCTGTCTATAGGGAGAGGCAGCATGCAGAGCACACGTTCTCTGCAGGCACCAGGCGCTTCAGAACGCAGCTGTTCAGCTGCGCTCTGAAGCGCACCTTTTAGCTGCGGTGCAGAGCGCACACGTGGGCACATAGCCTAATTCCTAAACCCTTACTCCAATTAGGATTTGAATACCCTCAAATTAAAGCTGAGAGTCTGAACTTTAAGCCCATATTAATCATATAACGATGCCTTGAGTATGTTTCAGTAAAACAGCTGTAGCCCAAAATTGTGTCACTGTCCAAATATTTCCAGACCTAACTATGTACAAACAGATAGCAGACAGATCGATAGATCAATCGATAGATAGATCGATAGATAGATAGATAGCTCTGATTATTTTTTGCCACCACAAAATCGGCACAAGTAATAAAAGAAGAAATAATCTCTATGTTCTTAAGTGAAGCGATAGATGAAATGTTTTTTCCTGGCTTATGTATTGTGGTTGAGGTTAATTAAAGTCAATTACAGCCCAATTTTTCACTTAGTACAAATACAAGCTTCAAGATGAATGTTCTCCTCTTGTTCTGCGAACTTATAATACGTTTCCATTATTCTTGGCTCCAGGAGGTGATTCGTTTTCTTTCGGCTTCTTGATATGATTAAATAACCTGCTATTCCTCTCTAATGGTGAAGCACGACGCATGCTTGTGTTAATCAGGAGCCTGCCATGAGAGCTCCATACAGTCCTATGACATCAAACCCAGGAGATGGACTATCTATTGACCCCTTTATTAATGGTCCATCATTCATATCTCTTTAGTAAATTTATAATTGGGCCATTTTATGTAAAATATAATCTACTAAGAGCTAACCTCTTCTTTGTCAGGCACATATCATATGGCCTGGTCCGGCCATGTGCCGCATTGACCGGTAAAACTATCAACAGCATCGGCATCCTCAGGACAGCAATACTATCAATAACTAGAACAGTGCAGAGAACCATTGGCTCCCATCTCCACTTAATCCAGCAGACTACACTCTTCTCCTGGCCTCCAACCTATTTGAGGCTGGTGCCATGCACATGATGTCAGGTGGCGCGATGCAGTAATGTCATTGTGCTGTGCGGAATCCCTTGCTCAGGCGCACTGCTAAACAGGCCAAACAAGAAAATGTATGGGTAATCATACTATATATAGGGAGCCGTGGGGGCCTCATACTGTGTATATGGAACAGAGGGCAATCAAACGGTATATAACGGGCTATGGAATACTGAGTATAACGTGCTGTAAGGACATCATACTGTATATAGGGAGCTGTGAGTGAATCATAGTGTATATAGGGAGCTGCAGGGGCCTCATACTGTATATACGGCACTGTGGGGCAATCAGACTGTATATAAGGGAATATGGAATATAATACTGAGTATAAGGTGCTGTAAGGGCACCATACTGTATATAGGGAGCTGTGAGTGAATCATAGTGTATATAGGGAGCTGCGGGGGCCTCATACTGTATATACGGCACTGTGGGGCAATCAGACTGTATATAAGGGGCTATGGAATATAATAGTGAATATAGGGTGCTGTAGAGACTTTATACTGTATATAGAGAGCTGTGGAGGCCTTATACCATGTACAGTCATGGCCAAAAGTTTTGAGAATGACACCAAAATTATATTTTCACATGATCTGTTGCCCTCTGGTTTTTAATTGTGTTTGTCTGATGTTTACATCACATACAGAAATATAATTGCAATCATATTATGAGTACCACAAGGTTATATTGACAGTTAGAATGAGTTAATGCAGCAAGTCAATATTTGCAGTGTTGACCCTCCTTCTTCGGGACCTCTGCAATTCTCCCTGGCATGCTCTCAATCAACTTCTGGACCAAATCCTGACTGATAGCTGTCCATTCTTGCATAAGCAATGCTTGCATTTTGCCAGAATTTGTTGTTTTTTGTTTGTCCACCCGTCTCTTGATGATTGCCCACAAGTTATCAATGGGATTAAGATCTGGGGAGTTTCCAGGCCATGGACCCAAAATCTCTATGTTTTGCTCCATGAGCCATTTAGTGATCACCTTTGCTTTATGGCAAGGTGCTCCATCATGCTGGAAAAGGCATTGTTGGGCGCCAAACTGCTCTTGGACAGTTGGGAGAAGTTGCTCTTGGAGGACATTCTGGTACCATTCTTTATTCCTGGCTGTGTTTTTAGGCAACACTGTGAGTGAGCCGATTCCCTTGGCTGAGAAGCAACCCCACACATGAATCGTTTCAGGATGCTTAACAGTTGGCATGAGACAAGACTGGTTGTAGCGCTCACCTCTTCTTCTCCTAATAAGCTTTTTTCCAGATGTCCCAACCAATCGAAAAGGGGATTCATCTGAGAAAATGACTTTACCCCAGTTCTCAGCAGTCCACTCCCTGTACCTTTTGCAGAATATCAGTCGGTCCCTGATGTTTTTTCTGGAGAGAAGTGGCTTCTTTGCTGCCCTCCTTGAAACCAGGCCTTGCTCAAGCAGTCTTTGCCTCACAGTGCGTGCAGAAGCACTCACACCAGCCTGCTGCCATTGATGAGCTAGCTCGGCACTGCTGGTATTCCGATCCCGCAGCTGAAACAGTTTTAAGATACGGTCCTGGCGTTTGCTGGTCCTTCTTGGGCGCCCAGGAGCCTTTTTTGCAACAATGGAAGCTCTCTCCTTGAAGTTCTTGATGATGCGATAGATTGTTGACTGAGGTGCAATATTTGTAGCTGCGATACTCTTCCCTGTTAGGCCATTTTTGTGCAGAGCAATGATGGCTGCACGTGTTTTTTTTAGAGATAACCATGGTTAACTGAAGAGAAACAATGATACCAAGCACCAGCCTCCTTTTAAAGTGTCCAGTGGTGTCATTCTTACTTAATCATGACTGATTGATCACCAGCCCTGTCCTCATCAACACCCACACCTGTGTTAATGGAACAATCACTAAAACAATGTTAACTGCTCCTTTTAAGGCAGGAATGCAATGATGTTGAAATCTGTTTTGGGGGTTGAAGTTCATTTTCTTAGCCAATATTGACTTTGCAAGTAATTGCTGTTAAGCTGATCACTCTTTATGATATTCTGGAGTATATGCAAATTGCCATTAGAAAAACTTAAGCAGTAGACTTTGTAAAAATTAATATTTGTAGCATTCTCAAAACTTTTGGCCATGACTGTATAAGGAGCTGTGGGAACATTATATTTTATGTAGGGAGCTGTGTGGCTCACATTGCATATAATAAGCTGTGCAGGTCCATACAGTATTATTATTATTATCTATTATTATAGCGCCATTTATTCCATGGCGCTTTACAAGTGAAAGAGGGTATACGTACAACAATCATTAGCAGTACAAGACAGACTGGTATAGGAGGAGAGAGGACCCTGCCCGCGAGGGCTCACAGTCTACAGGGAATGGGTGATGGTACAATAGGTGAGGACAGAGCTGGTTGCGCAGTGGTCTACTGGACTGAGGGCTATTGTAGGTTGTAGGCTTGTTGGAAGAGTTGTGTCTTGAGGTTCCTCTTGAAGCTTTCCACGGTAGGGGAGAGTCTGATGTGCTGAGGTAGAGCATTCCAGAGTATGGGGGATGCACGGGAGAAATCTTGTACGCGATTGTGGGAAGAGGAGATAAGAGAGGAGCAGAGAAGGAAATCTTGTGAGGATCTGAGGTTGCGTGCAGGTAGGTACTGGGAGACTAGGTCACAGATGTAAGGAGGAGACAGGTTGTGCATGGCTTTGTATGTCATGGTTAATGTTTTGAACTGGAGTCGTTGGGCAATGGGAAGCCAGTTAAGGGATTGGCAGAGTGGCGAGGCTGGGGAGTAGTGAGGGGAGAGGTGGATTAAGCGGGCCGCAGAGTTTAGGATAGATTGGAGGGGTGCAAGAGTGTTGAAAGGGTGGCCAGAGAGCAGGAGGTTGCAGTAGTTGAGGCGGGAGTATAGTGTGCTTTGCGGCTATTATACTGTATATAGGGAGTTGTGGGGCCATCAAACTGGCATAGGGATCATTAGCAGGATTCTGACTGTCATGGTGGCCTTGTGGCTGCTATGATCAATAGTACTCAGTAGTGATCAACAAATATACTTGGCACCATGTGTTACTCGCGTGAATATTAAGGTATTCTCAATATCCGTTACTCAACGAGCATTTTGGTACTGGCCTCGTGAGTTTCGAGTTCACCCTCCACATGTTTGGTGTCTGAATTTCAGCCATAAAACATGTGGGGATTGCCTGCCAATCACAGTAATGCTGCAGCCATCTTTGCTTTTTGCAATACTGTGATTGGGAAGTGCAGTGAAAAAATAATTACATGCATTCAGTTTATACTTCCTGAGTTTCCCAGAGACTGTCACACTGGTTTCAGTTCTTATCGTTAATCCTTATGAATATGCACTGTTTCTCCAGACCACCATCTGTGACAGTGTCTGTGATTGCAGTCCCACTAGCTGTCTGAGTTCCCGAAGTGGAGCGTAAAAATAATTAAATAATAGGAAAAAATGGTGCTGCATCCCCTAAGCTGTATACGTTATTTTGGCTGTGTATCAAAATATGAGGGACCTCATGGGTGTTTTGTTTTAAACTATTTAAATAAATAATTTAAAAAGTGTTGTGAGACCCCCTCAATTTTGATACCCAGCTAATATAAAGCGAACAGCTGGGGGCTGGTATTCTCAGGCTGGGGAGGGCCATAGTTATTGGGCCCTTTCCAGCCTAAAAATAGCAGCCTGTAGCCACATCAGAGTTGGCCAATCCACTAGATGCTGCAGTGGCAATCTCAGTAATATAAGGGGTTACAACTGTGATTTGTCAAAAAAAGGTGGATTTTTTATGCGGTTTTGGTGTGTTTTGCTGCCAGGAGATGCAGATATGGTGCAGAAATCTCTGCAATCAAATACTCAACATGCGCACATCTCCTAATCCAGTGAGGTCACTGAGTTCACCTGAGGTGGGTTCACCAGAGGTCACAGCTGGGGTACCATGGGAATGGCCAGCTGTGACCTCAGGTTATCTCACTGACATCACTGACATCACCAGTCACAGCTGCGGCTCCATCAGTATATTCCTGAAACCACAGTGAGCAGTCACATTTTCTAATGTGACAGCGCACTGCAATCTTAAATGTAGCAGAGCCAGGATCAACGTGGGACTTCGTGGTGTGGATTTTGGTTTTGGGGGTTAGTTAATTGGAGAAATAGGGTGTGCATTTTTCAAATAAAGGATTTTTCTGTGTGTTTTGTATTTATTTCTTTTGATTTGCACAATTTGTAATGTGGGCATCTCCTAGACCCTTACCCATTACTAACCTTGAGCTTGATGACAGCTATGATTTTTTGACAAACCCCAGCTATCATTAACCCCATATATTACCCCGATTGTCACCACATCAGGGAATCAGGATGAGCCTGGTAAAGCGCTAGGATTAAGACATATAATGGATGCACCACTTCTGGGGCTGCTGTGGGCTGGTATTTTAAGGCTGGGGTGGGCCCAATAACCAATTTCCTGCCCAGTCTGATAACACCAGCCCCCAGCTGTGTGCTTTATCTTGCTGGGAATCAAAATTGAATGGGACTGCACAACATTTTTTTTTAATTATTTATTTAAATATTTATTTTTTTTAAATCCATGGTGTCCCTTGTCTTTTGATACACAGCCAAGATAATTCATACAGAATGTAGCCATGTACTTTATCTGCAAAATACTGGGGACCCTATGCCATTTTTTCCAATATTTATTTTTACAATCCACTTCAGGAACTTGGACAGCTAGGGTGAGGGTAACCTATGACAAACACTGTCACAGAGGGTGGACGGGGAAAGCAAGACTACAACCAATCACAAACACTGTTACAGAGGTTGGGTGGTGGAAACAGTGCATATTCATTAGTTTTATTGATAGGACACGAAAGCAGTGTGACAGCCACATGGAAACTCTGTAAGTATAAATCTCCTGCTGTTATCCCCATAATACTCTGACAACCTTATTCCCCAAACCGGCTTTGAGTCAGAAATGCATCCAGTCATCTTCCTCATGTTGCTCCCATTCAGTTTCAGCACGTTTCCATCCATTGCAGCTTTTTTACAGCCCTCTCAGACCTACTTCCAATGTCCTCCAGAAAATTATTCAAGTTTCCCATTGACTCATTGTCCTCCACAAATAATAGAAATTATTCGGCATGAGGAATCCAATCCCGAATATTTGACTATTAACCTATCTCTAGTACTTAGTAAGGGTAGCATTATTGCTGGCAGGGGACTAAAGGGTGCTTTATACGCTGCGACATCGCTAACAATATATTGTCGGGGCCACGGTGTTTGTGATGCACATCCGGCGTCGTTAGCGACATTGCAGCGTGTGACAGCTAAGAGCAACGATCAACGATCGCAAAAACGCCAAAAATCGTTGATCGTTGACACATTGCTCCTTTCCACAATATCGTTGGTGGTGCATGCCGCTGCTTGTTTGTCGTGCCCGTGGCAGCACACATCACTATGTGTGACACCGCAGGAACGACGAACATCTCCTTACCTGCGTCCACTGGCAATGAGGAAGGTGGGCGGCATGTTCCGGCCGCTCATCTCCGCCCCTCTTCTGCTATTGGGGACGCCGCTGTGATGCAGAACGAACCGCCCCCTTAAAGGAGAGATTGTTTGGTGTCTCCAGTGATGTCACTAAGCAGGTATGTGTGTGTGACGCTGCCGTAGCGATATTGTTCACTGATCACCACATATCGCACAAATGATAGCGATGTCGCAGCGTGTAAAGCAACCTTTAGTGGCTAGTATTTGGGCATTGTGCCTTATTATAGGGGAAATTAAATGCATTATACTATCAGACAGGTTTATTGCTGGTAAGGAACATTGTATTCAGAATCGTAGTGGTATTGTAGCTGGCCAGGAGATTGTAGTGGCTGCATAGGAGGTCCAAAGCACATTGACAAATAAAGGGTCACAAAGGCTCCCATAATACGGTGTTGTCGCTAGCATGGAGATCATTGTAGTAAGACCAATCTGTGACTGTTCTGGGGGGTGCAAGGTGTTTAAATGAGGAGTTTTTGTCAAACTTCGTCAACTTAATACAAAGCCTAATAAGAAACAAGTAAATTTGACTAATAATACAAAAATCAGTTGTAAATAATCTTGGCATGACAAATCAGGACACCAGAATAAAACATCCAGAGACACATAAAAAAGTCCTTGTGCGGTAACATAAAATAATGATTGTGTTTTTTTTCTATGTTCAAGTCATTTGTTATCAAGTAACATAATAACTGTTTTTAATCTTAAGTCGGAGCCGGGAGGGGGGTTAATATTTATGATTCTCATAAACTTACAGAATTCTTTTAAATACTGCAATCTCTTTGAGGTCAAAAACTAAAATTTGTTTTCAAGACAAAACAATTGTGAACAATAAACCGCAAGTGAAACCTAAGATCGCTTCCAATAATTTAATAAGTGATCCCCTCGGTGAGCTATCCCGGATATTAAACTCTGGTAAATTTACTTGAACCAGCTGCTTTAAATTGGTAAATGATTTGCAGCCTTGAGATAGCACACGGTGGTGGTGTTGGTGGTGGAAGGTGATGTGTAGGGTACCCAGGTCTGAGGATCATAAACTGCCGAGCAGCAACGTCTGAGATAAAGTTCTATCAATCAAAACGCCATTACGCGTTCTAGGGCAGTGGCTGAAGTGAGAAGGAGGTATCGGTTGGTTTTCATTTCCACACTGATTAGTACAGAATATATGGCCACACATAACACAGATGAAGATCTATGCTCTAGTATTACAGTATACAAGAAACCAATTTTTGGGAACTGTGTCCAATGTCTTCTTCAATGCACTTTAGACTAGATCCAATGAAAATACTGAGTGTGAGTGACCAGAAGTGATTGTTTTTGAGTAATAGCAATTTGTGTGTGTTATCGAACAGCTTAGCAGGTGTAATCAGCTTCTCACTGGGGCCAATGGGACAGAACCACACCATATTTGAACTTCCATCATACTTCTGAGAGTTGCCGGTTATTATGTTTGGATTTATCCCTGTGCTCTTGTGCTTTTTTTCCAGTTCTCCTTATCATGATCTTGCCTATGTCTTTCTATATAAACACTCGTGATTTCAACCCCAGCCTGTTGGACTGCACTTTTGTCTGACCTTGTGTGTGACTCTGGCTATTCCGCAGACTACAATTTTGCCTTCTGTATGTTTCTGTTTCTGCCCATGATACTGACCTGGCTTAGTTTTGACTATCCTTTTTAATTTGAACTATCCTGCCTCAAGCTTACTCCTCTGACCAGACTTTTCCTCAGACTTTCTATACTACTCTCCCTTGAGAAAGTCAAATGCAGGACGAAACGCACGTCGGGCAGCAGGAAGGCGAATCCCACGGACTCTGCACATAGATAAATGCACATTTAAATCCATCTTTTTATACCATATATTTGAATTTCAGCACTCACACTTTAGAGCATTATGCACTTTATTTTTTGATGGTTGATTGAGAGAAACATTTATGGGAAATATTTTGGATTATTTTATGGTTTTCCAGGCTATGCATTAATTGATATTAAAAATATTTAAAATCATTTAACATATATTTTTTGCATCATTTTACCTATTTATAGTAGCCCCTCTGGTATTTATATTTGCACATACTGCCTTTTTAATTTCCCTTTCTATAACTATACTATTCAGACAGGATGAAGGCTTGAGTGCCGAAACTAGTCTCTGACTAATTTCTCGACTTGTCACTGCTCTTACGGCTGGATTTTTAATATTATCCGAATAAAGCCTTTATGGTTTCATACATATGTACAGCCCGCTTGCCAGCGGCCGAGCTGCTTGGATCTGGAGCCTCGGTGGCTCAAGGGGTCTCCGGACCCGGGGGGTCCGCAAGGACACTCGAATTAAAAGAAGGGGGGGAGTATGTACAGAGGATTAGGAAGTTTGTGATGCCACCCACGGTGTGTGGTAGTGTAGGAGACCACTGCTGCTGTTGGGGGAGCCCGGTGGCGATGGTGTAGCAGCAGGATGTTTAACCCCTCCATGGGTAGGGGGTTTGTGCCCCGGGGCCCGTTTGGTGTTGGTGTTTGGGGTGCCGTTGGCTGGAGGAAAAGGGGCTTTTCAGCGTACTCAGCCCAGGAATTATAACACCGACAGCTTGTAAACCAGAATTCGGAGCACCACTGCAGCATGGAGGGAGCACGCTGGGATCCGTGCCCTTGGTGTTGCTGTTAGCCTGTGGCCTTTTCCGTGGCACCTTCTCACTAGTTGGACCCTCAAGCTTGAAACTTTTCGCGTCCCGCTCACCTGTATGGCTAACGGAGTGAGCTTGCTCTCAGGATTCACGCGTAGGATTTCTTTGGACTGTATTTGGGAAAGTCCTATCCCATCAGTGCGCTAGTACCCCGATTTTGGAGCAGGTTGGGGATGAATCTTGAAGTCTTCACCCCCGTCGGGTAAATTACCAGGACGCGTGAAGCTACTTCCCGACCTAGGGTCCACATACCCCGTCATGCCCTGGCCCCTGCTCGTTGATGGCTCAAGGCCGCCGGCTGCCCTCCTCGGCTGTCCGTGCCCCATGACACGATCGCCTGCGACCGGGGTTCTACCTCCTACCAGGCCCAGACCAATGTCTGCCACCTAGTAAACTCCAGGAGCCCTGCTCCGGACCGGTGACCTCTCTCTCCCAGAGAGTCACTTTCCACCTCCTACTCCTTTCACTCCTGTTTCACTTCTCTGTCACTTTCTCACTTTCCCCTACCAACCCCCCATGTGGGCAGCCCTATTCCCTTCAGGCCCCCCAATGGTGTGTCTGGTGGGTTCGGTGTAAAGTGTTCCTAGGATTTTGACTGGCTAAGCTGTTAGCAACATCAAAGGACCAGGATCCGTAACCAAGGAGGAGTGGATACTGTGCAGAAGGGCAGATTGCACAATACCCTCTGACGACCTGATAGGCCAGGGCGTCACATTCCCCATTGGTTAAACGTAGCTCGTCCCCGAGCTACAGGACAGCAGAGGTTTATTTTTATTTTTTAAACTGTAAAAGGAAAAAGGAACATTTTAACATTATGCATTTTTATTAACGGGTTCCATCCCTCACAGGGGAGGCACTTCACTTAAACGTTACTAAATTTATTAAGAGTTCATCGCCCAACCGGTTTCTATGGTAACGGAGGCTCAACGTACTCCATTGCAGCCCCTTCCTGTGACAGTCCAGTCCACACATCCCGGATCCCAATAACCCGCCACCCAAACAACCTGTTTCCCCTGGAAACCTATCTGCGGGTCCCGAGTGTTGTATTTTAGATGACTCTGGTTGGCACTGAAGGTGCAACTATTATACAAAACACAAGTTCGTGTTGTTCACGCCAGTCCTGTGACCGTGGTCCATCTTTACTTATGTATAGAAACTTAAACGAAGTCCATGTACCGGTTGTACATTTTTCAACAATGTACTTGCAAATCTGGTAACTTTTACTCTTTTCATTAAAACTGGTTGATTATGCATTTATTTATTAACATTTTCTATATGGAAAATAACAAACTATGAAAAATAAAAACCGAAAGCACCGATACCTAACAATTCTATGGCATTGCAACTACTGGTAGTGTAACATTTTTCAACACTAGGCCGCTGCATTACTGCAACGGGCAATCATGATCAATCTGCGCCAGCGGCCTTTCCAGGGTACAGTGCTGCGCCGGGCTGCCATTCCATGGGTCCCGGATCCAGATGGCACTTCCACTCACAAGCTCCTGAGCAGCAATTCTTCTCCGCCGTCACTTTCTGGCTACCGCTTTTGTACGGAATCGCAGCAGCCGTCGCCCGTGCATTCTCCCATCGCGGGGGGCAGCGATAAGCTGTGCTACGGTTTTTGGCACAGATGGTAAGTAAACGTCCGCGGCCTCAACACCCGTCGGGATGCCGCACAGTTGCGGACCGGGTGGACATCTTGGTTCCGCTCCCGCAGGTGTAAACTGATGAACCGACTGCTCCGCAGCCGGGGTTGCAGGGTCTGGGTGCTCCACCTCTGAGGACGGGCCCGGTGATGCGGCTGGGTCTGGTCTGGCCGGTGTCTGGATGACCGCTGCCGTGACTGGAATGAGGGTTGTGGTCTGGATCTCTACAGCTTCCTGTAGATACACTAAAGGTTCCGCTGCCGGGGTTGGTGTGGGCAGCCCGGCGTCCGCCGAGGACGGGGTGGTTGATGGGGGAGTGCTCACCGCGAGCGGGGACGGTCCGGATCCCTTAGCCGCTGTGGCCGGATTTGGGCATTCAATAGGGACTGGGTAACCGCTTACCCTCTCTTCACAAGGGATTTCAATCTCACGGACTTGCCCCGCCACCACCAGGCTCCTCATCTCTTCCCTCCAGTGATTCAGAATGAACAGGAAATGCATCCGCATTCTCATGCACAGCTGCTCTGTTTCCTCCTCCTCTATCCATGTCGCGGTCCCAGGGACAGCACGTTCTGGGGACCAGTCTCGCTTCGCCATCTTGCCACTGCATCTTCCAGGAATGTTGTCTCAGAGTCCTGGCGTCCCTGCTCCACTTCCGCTAGTAACACATTCTGGCCCTCCCCTTCGGTCTTTTCGCAGCACTCTCTTGCTGACCGTGGCCCACTGGGAACTTTCGATTCCGGCTTCACAAGGAAGATGAAGGACGGGGCTTAGGCTTTGCGCGCTTTTCTGATGAAGACAGCTTTTTGGCACGAAAAGATGGTGGACAATGGCAGAATTGGTGGGAAAAAGACCTTGGACCTGCAGTCTTCGGCTTTCAAGGCGCACGTCACCCAGGTAAGTGGGTCCTGCTCGTATCCTGTTCGTGACAGGTTTTTCAAGGTGTACCGCCCCCATGCCAGTGAGCGAGCCGCTCGATCCGGAGCCGCGGTGGCTCAAGGGATCTCCGGATCCGGAGGGTCCGCAAGGACACTCGAATTAAAAGAAGGGGGGGAGTATATACAGGGGATTAGGAAGTTCCTGACACCACCGACGGTGTGTGGTAATGTAGGAGACCACCTCTGCTGTTGGGGGAGCCCAGTGGCGATGGTGTAGCAGCAGGATGTTTAACCCCTCCGTGGGTAGGGGGTGCCGTTGGCTGGAGGAAAAGGGGCTTTTCAGGGTACTCACACAGTCCAGGAATAATAACACCAACAGCTTGTAAATCAGAATTCTGAGCACCACTGCAGCATGGAGGGAGCACGCTGGGATCCGTGCCCTTGGTGTTGCTGTTAGCCTGTGGCCTTTTCCGTGGCACCTTCTCACTAGTTGGACCCTCAAGCTTGAAACGTTTCAGGTCCCGCTCACCCGTATGGCTAACGGAGTGAGCTTGCTCTCAGGGTTCACGCGTAGGATTTCTTTGGACTGTATTTGGAAAAGTGCTATCCCATCGGTGCGCTAGTACCCTGATTTTGGAGCGTGTTGGGGATGAATCTTGAAGTCTTCACCTCCGTCGGGTAAATTACCGGGATGCGTGAAGCTACTTCCCGGCCTAGGGTCCACCTACCCCGTCATGCCCTGGCCCCTGCCCGGCGATTGCTCAAAGCCGCCGGCTGCCCTCCAGAGCAGTCTGTGCCGCTTGACGCGATCCCATGCGACCAGGGTTCCAGCTCCTACCAGACCAACGTCTGCCACTAGTAAACTGTAGGAGCCCCGCTCCAGACCGGTGACCTCTCTCTCCCAGAGAGTCACTTTCCACCTCCTACTCCTTTCACTCCTGTTTTACTTCTCTGTCACTTTCTCACTTTCCCCTACCAACCCCTCCCATGTGGGCCCTATTCCCTTCAGGCCCCCCAATGGTGTGTCTTGTGCTTTCGGTATAAAGTGTTCCTAGGATTTTGACTGGCTAAGCTGTTAGTGAAACGCCCACGCCGGGGCATCAAGGGCCCGCACGGTCACCGGGCCGGTGGTATTCAGGGTCAGGCTGTGAGTGGCCCGACCCGGCTTCCGTGACCCCTGGCGGGTTTCAATAAAAAGGAAAGTCCGACCGTCAGTCCGGTGTTACAAGGGGGACGGAAGGAGGGTAACGGGGTCCCTGGGGGGGGCTTGCCATCGCTCTCCCCCAGGAAATGGTACGGGACGGGGGATGCTTGCAGCGCCACCCGTGTTTTGCGGCCAGGTGTTCAGCCGCCGCTGCGCGGTCTCTCTCCGGGGCAGGTGTTACAGGCAGCCATATGGAATCGCTCCCCACGGGTGGAGCGGGGGAGCCCCGGGAGGTTAATGAGACCCAGGGCAACAGTCCTCAGGGACACCGGGGGCACATTGCGGCGGCATTACTCACAGCAGTCACGGTGTGCGGTTCCAGTTGTTCTTTATTTAAAGTCCGTTGCACATCGCACACGGGTGCTGGTCCTCGCCGCCTGTAGCCTTTGGTCGGTCCCGGGCAGGTAGGAGGAAGGGGTGTCCAGGGAGGTGTTCTGGGGGTCTCTCCCTTTCGGTGCATTAGTGCCGTCCCCGTGGCATAGAGCATCTTGGGAACTCGCCGCCTGTCTGTCTCTCTCATCCCCGGTAGTGGAATAACACAACCGCCACCGGGTACAACTTTCTCCAGGGAACCCCAGTCCTCAGCTCCATTCCCCTCCTCTAGGTGTTATCAGCCCTGGTCTCGTGGCATCTCCTCAACAGGAGCTGTTCTCTGGACGTCTGCACTCCCTTGCAGCCCCTGACGTTCTGCCTAAAACGTCTTTGTGCGCTGCACTAAACTCACTCCTTCAGGCCCCCCTCCCCTTGGTTGTCATGGGGACCTGCCTGTGTCCAGCCACCTGCTCATTAAGGAGACAGGATGAGTCATGGACTCAGAACAAACTTCATGCTGCAAATGCTGTTAACTCCTTCCTGCCAGTGTGATGTTAGTGTGTGTTGTGGGGACCCTTCTTCCTCCTGCTCGGGAAAAATGGGGTAACATTTAATACCCTGTAACGACCCGTTTACAGGGGCGTTACATTAGCAACACCAAAGGACTAGGATCCGTAACAAAGGAGGAGTGGATACTGTGCAGAAGGGCAGATTGCACAATACCCTCTGACGACCTGATAGGCCAGGGCGTCACACATACCTTCTGGTTATTGAGGAATACCGCTGAATTTGCCCCCATCTTTCTCCTTACAAGCTTTTTTGGATTGCTTCCTCCTAAAATCATGAGCGGGTCTCGCCAGTTGAAAACTTAATCCAGTAGCTGACACAAGGGTAAACCGGCTCCACCATATTACATGTTTATATTATTTGCTCCTCCACTGTTTTTACATGTGTCAGTCTATTTTTTAATATTTATACAAATAACAATATAAATTTTATTCCATGGTGTTTGGACTCTTATGGGCAGTTGTACATTATTTATTTGTCCATGTGGGTCTTTTTTGAGATAATTACTCCTCCGACCAGCAGCTACTCTGTGGACACTACCAAGGGGTCCCGTTGTAAGTCCAAAACCCTGTATAGGGGTTAATCGGTGAAGGCCAGGGTTCTTCTGTGGCATGGTAGATGCTGTGGCTAGTGTAATGAGTAGCCTCTTTGAGATGATGGCCTCTGACAGACTTTACACTATGAAAGTATTTGCGACCTTAGCTGAAGTATTTGAGAATGGTCACTACACAGTGTGTGGCGCTGTGCTATTTTGGCACACTGCAAGCCTCTGGCAGCTGTGGGAGCTACAAATAGCTGACCGGTGGTTGTGCCAGATCCTAGATTCCCACTGATCTGATACTGATTACCTATCCTGGGGATAAGTTATGAACAGATAAGTCCTGGACAACCACTTTAACCATTACAAGGAGACAATGCAAACACATACAGTCCATGCAATAGACTATAAATGACATCATAATATTGCCATATGGTCCTATATTCAAACATATTATATGGTGTAATTACGGTACTCCATGTCGAAAATATCATCTATCGGAGAACTTGGCAATTCCTGCATTGCATAAGTAACAATAACCGCTGGCATCAATATAAAATCTAATTATGATCTAGATATAAAGATATTCATACTTCATCGATTCTGTTTAATTTTAGGTTGCACTTGGGTAATTAATTCTACTAAGTGGACTTATTCAGAGGGTTTTAGACCTAATTACAGCGCATAGCATAGTAGAGAATAAATCAGTTCCAAGCAGTCCCGATGACAGCAACATCTCGCAGCTTTTATCAGGCCAGCCCGCCATAACACAAAGCATACAGCAATCAGGCAGCACATGAACACAACATGCTGCACATTAGGCCAGAATTATTAATGAGGTCGCGTACTGTACAAACACTCAAGGACGCTATATGCCAATTTTTTTTTCAAAATGTCCACACTGTTCCTGTGTTGTACTAAATGTTCCTATTTATCTGCCAGGAACTGGCTTCAGTGAAGAAAGATATGCGAAAATGTTCTATAGATTTCACTGATTGCTTGTAAAGAATTCAGAAGGTTGCTTCTTAATTATTGGAGAATTTGAGTGTTCACAGATCATAGACAGTAGATAATATACAGAATTCCTGAAAACAACACCACCATGGTCTATAAGTTGAGTCTGGTATTGCAACACTCAAGTGTATGGAGCTGAGTGTGAAGCGCCCACAGGGTCTTGGGGGAGGGTTACTCATCACCGGGCCAGTTTGGGATGTCACAGCGGCCTGGCCTGGTTCCGTGACCCCATCGGTGTCAATGATAAGGGGGAGATGGGGGATGATGGTGTACCGCCCTGAGAGGGCTCGGCTGCTCCCTTGCCAGGCTGAGCCGCTCGAGGTCCGGGCTGAGCCGCTCGAGACCCGGGCTCGGGTTGTCGGTGGCTCGAGCGCCTCCGGCCCTGGGGCTACGTCGCTCTGTTAAGGGGAGGCAGTGGGGTGGTGGTGTGGGACGAGATTCGCAGCCGGGGGCCGCATTGTCGTTGGATGGGTCGTGACGCCACCCATGGGTTGTGGTGACGGGATGCACCACCGCTCCAGTGGGAGTGAAGGGGGCTCCCGAAATCTCGATGTTGAGGGCGCAGCCCTCCGTGGGTAGGGGCGGTGTGTCCAGGGGCTCGGTGGACCGGGCGATGATGTCGGGGTGCAGGGTGCCGTGCTGCGGTGCGGTGTCGTGCCCGGATGGCACTGGTGTACTCACTATTAATTCACACTCGGAGTCACTGGTAAACCAAAGTTCGGGTATGGTCAAGTCCCGCAGCCGGCTGCTTGTGTCCCTTGTGAGGCTGATGGTGGCCCCTTTCCCTTGCACCTTCTGTTGTGATTTTTGGCTCTCCTGCCTGGGCAGTGGTAGCCCGCTCCCCGGCGTTTAGCTGCCAGAAGAGCCCTTGGCAGTGGCTCTCACCCGGTATCAGTGGGCTGTTGCCTTCTTTCAGGACTTTGGGTGAGGATGAACCCATGAGGTCCAGACTGCAATCAGTGAATTTGCCTAAACTCAGTGGCTTCTAAGCTAGGACGGGGTCTGAGTACCCGGTTATTGGTGCTCTGATTAGCTGTTGACTCCCCGGTTCAGGTCCGGAGGGCTCCATCCCTAGCCCGGTCCCTACAGTTCTGCCAGTCGCTATACCGGTACTCCTGCAGGTGGCCACCACCATCTGCCTGCCTGACGTTTTGGGGATCCAAGGCTCCAACCCGGGTCCCTGACATCTTCTCTCCTTCCTCCTCCTGCCACTCTGACTGACTGACCACTCACTGACTAACTGTTTGTATTTCCTGCCTCAGGACAGTAGTCTCCTCTGTGGGTGTGCCTTTCCGCCCTACTCCACCCACCTGGTGTGCCCTACTGGCCCTGAGGGAGGCATCAGGTCTCCCATTCGGGGGACGGTTGTGTCCTCACAAGGGATGGGGGTGTGTGTACGGCATGTTGTTACCTGTGACCCCTGGGGTCCATGGCGTCACAATGGGAGTAGTAGTTATTCGTGACGCCACCTGTGGTGTGCGGCCCCAGGTCTTAGCCGCCAGGGGTCTTCTCCGGGCCGGATGATAACGCAGCTAAGATGGTATAGCACTCCACAGGCAGAACTCAGGCCCCAGGGAGGATGAGGGAAGTAGTAGTCCACTCTATTGAAGGAGCGCGGGGCGCGGGAAGGATTTGACGCCACAGCGGTTGCAGTTTAAGTTCTTTACTCACTGAGATGTCACCGCCTTTGGACTACCGGACTCCGCTGTCATGGGCTCCAGCACATCCCGGATAGTGTTTCTTTCAGTGAGTGCTTCCTCCCTGCGCCATGTTGTTTCCTCCCCTGCAGCTTGAAGCTACGCTGGTGTGACGCCCTGACAAAATCAGGTTGTCACAAGAGACTGCATCCATCTTCCAGATGCAGGACTCTCTCCTCCTTGCCCTACCAACACAGCCCCACACAGGTACAAACACCAGCCACAAAAGCCTACTCACCCCCCAAAGGACAATAGGGACACACCAGTGGGCGGGGCCAGGCAGATGGTGACGCCCACCTAGGGGTTCTGAGGTGTCAAGGGGAGGAAACACGAGTTGGACAGAGACAGTTCGGAGACAGAGAGGGTTGAGGCTGACAGAGCAAGTGAGAGGAGTGAAGTGGTAGTCGGGGGTTGTAGCTCCCGGACTACCGGACTACCTGAGCTGACTAGGTGGCAGACGGCAAAGTAGGGCCACAGGCGATGGAGATCCGGTTGCAGGAGACCTTAAGTGGACCGGGGCAGGGTTGTAGCCCGCTGGTGCCGACAGCGGGAATCCAGTCCGGAGGCCGTGCACAGTCGGGGTACCTGGACCCTAGGGCGAGGACAGCTTCAAGCACCTTTCCAATCAACCAGCAGGGGACAAGATTCCAAGTCTTGTCCCACTAGCAGCCCAGATAGAGCGAAATGGAAGCCCAACGCAGGGGATAGGGCATCTGCAAATGCCTGCTAAAATCCCAAGGGTCAGCTCTCGCGGGCCACAGCTCCCACAGCAAAGACACCGGGAGCGGACTTACCCCGTTTCATGCGGACTAGTCAACACACAAGACACTAAACTAAAGTGCAGGAGGAAGGGCCCCTGTTCTATCCACCGGTGTGCGGGACCCGAGCACACCCTTCCGGAGGCTACCGGTATCCGGCCGTTGGTTTACTATCTGGACTCTGTGTGATTTATTGAAAAACAGTAAGTACACCGGTACCATCCGGTCCAGCCCTGCAGACTGCATCTCAGCACTCTACTCCACCTACACCTGGGCCCCGGGACAACACCTCCCCTACCCATGGAGGGGATACCATCCTGCTGCCCCGCTCTATCAGCCTCGGGCACCCAAAAATCACCGCAACCCACGGGTGGTGTCACTGACAAACTCTCCCCCGTAAATAACCTCCTCTTTTTCACTTGTGGGTGACGGACGGCTGCATGAGCCCGGGTCCGGCTGCCACTCGAGCCACAGCAACGACCCCGGATCCGACCATCTCGAGCAGCCCCCCCTGCCGTGGTCTGGGCCCCCGCCCGCAACACTGGGACCAGAGTCCTGGGAATGGTTTCTTTCCCCGTCCTATATAGCAGACAGCGCGAGTCCGTAGATGGTCATGACCCCTGGCTCTATATGCTGCTGCGCTCTGGGCACTTTGTGTGGGTCAGAAGACTTGAAATCCTTCTGCCCGGCAGATTCTGCTGGTGGGACTTGAAGTGTTCCGCCCCTGTAGTGTGCGCCGCTCCCAAGGGAGCTATCAGCTCTCCCCTCAGCGTCTCACTTGTTTCCTTGTTGCTGCCCAACTGTTGACTCAGTGTATGTGTGTGTGTCGCTTCGTTCCCCTGTGTCAAGCTACTCCACCCCCCCCCCGGGTTCCTCCTGAACTAGTGAGCAGAGGGTCCACTACATTAGTGATGGCAATCCTCCAATGTCTCTATCCCAGCTCAGTCCCAGTGAGAGGGCATCTAACTGAGTATCGTGGTGATTTGTGGTGGTTTACCAGCAATGACTTCCTCTGGTGAGGTGCAGTACCCTGTGGCGATTGAAGCCTCAGGGGCACCACAAGTGTAATGTGGCTTCTCTGGTACAGCTGAGCAGTTCCTATGTAGCACGATCGGGTGGTGCTGGTGCAGCGGATAGTCAAACTGGAACCATGGCAACTGTGGTCACTGAACTGGTTCTGCAGCATCAGATGTAGCTGGGTCGCAACAATGTAGAATAATGTTGCAGTACTAGTACAAGGAATAGCAGAGCTGAACAGTGGAAACTGATGTTATAATATTGTGACCAGGGAATAGCAGAGCTGAACAGTGAAGAATGATATAATAGTACTGAGACCATGGTAGAGCAGTGCTAAATAGTGCTAATAGTGGAAACTGATGCTGTAGTACTAAAACCAAGGCAGGCACATAACCAGAGTGCGATGGACCCTTATGTGAAATTTTGACCAACTTCCCCCACCCCTCACACATTGCTCAGATGTATTGGCTCTTGCAGCATTCTAAATCCTATATAGATTTACGATCAATTGTTAGGTGTCGTCTTTGTCTCATGATGTTAAAATGTAAAAGGCATGAAAAGGAGGACCAACTCCCACCACCCCTCATATGTTGGTTGGGTGTATTGACCCCTGTTATAAGCGGAGTTATTGTCTGTGGAGAAATGACATCCCACTCTTCTTGAAGGGTGGCCCTCAGGTCTTTGAGACTCTGGGGTACACAGTTATGAACCTCCACATTGTGACACTTGAGTGCCTCTTACCCCTCTTAAATGTACCAGGATTTGTGTGTCCTTCATCGTCCAATTCTGAAGGCCATTGTTCACAATGAAGTGATCATCTGTGTGGAATGTGGCCAAAAAACTTCAACTTCTATGCCTTTCTGTGACTCTTTCAGTCTCTCTGTATCTCTCTTGAAACCTGATGGTGACACTCTAAGCTCAATGGTCACTTTCACTGAGAACATCCTGCTTGAAGCCTCGCAATGGTGCGGTACTGCTGATCAATTGTTAGGTGTTATTTTGGACTCATGATGTCAAAATGTGAACAGCGGGATGAGGAGGAGGACTGTGTAATACCAGTTCTTATTGAACCCCGAAAATGATTGGTTGATTCAGAGATCAAACACCTGTTGTATTGTTGAATTTTTCCACTAAGCTCCTTGTTAGAGAACAGCAAGTTGTGAAAAAACTACCAAAACATTGAACAGTTGGACATGTGCAATCAGCGGTTTAGAGAAGGTCACATTAAGGTCACCTGAAAACGTTAAAAAGCATTTAAGCATCTTCATGAAATTAAACTTTTTGTAAGCAGCATGTATGTATATATATATATATATATATATATATATATATATATATATACATGAAAGGGATAAGTCCTAGTGATGGGCGACCATGCTTGGCACTGCTTGGTACTCGATCGATCATAAGGGTCCTTGAGATGCTTAGTACCAGATTGAGTATCCTGGTACTCGGGTGCAATGCTTGAGTCCCAACCCCCCACATATTTTGCAGCTGATATTTAGCCACTAAACATGCGGGGATTGCCTGCCAATCACGGTAATACCATAGCTACTTCATCTTCTTTACCTTTTTTCAGGCCAAGATTTTAGACTTTTGTAATGTGCGTCGCATGGTGCTTACATGGTTAATTTTGGATTCTTTCTACTGTCATGGCCTCATATGATGCAGTTTGGCAATTTTCTTGGCAGAGAGGCCACTATCAATGAGTTGGATGACACTATTTCTCTTTTCTTGGGAAATCTTCTTCTTGGCTGTTCCTCAATTTGAATCAGTGACTTTTCATTAGGGAATCAGCTTAACACATTGCGCTATTAGGGAATGTGAGAACAGGTTGTAATATGTAGTATACAGGACGAAAAAGATTTTTCCATCACCAGGAGCAAAACAGTAACAATGCAGTGACATGACAAGAATCTGCATATCTAATCATATGATAAATAATTGCAAGTCAAATTTATGCATGAGATAGCCAAGATGATTGTCTCACATGTGAATCTGTAGTGGATGGTGAGATATGGAGCCTGAAAGTCAAAAGTTGAAACCATTGTTACCTTTTGCTTTTCAGTGTAAATCCCCATGGTAGCTTTAATAACATATTTTTTGCTATTCTCTGTTGTCCAAATCTGGATGCATCTTATAATCCAACAAATATGGTATTTGCATAGGGGAAACTTTTTTAAATTGATCTAAATAAAAAAAGTTCTGGTTTCATTCTGCCACCACTAGTGGGAGCTCCTTGAATTGGGATTTATACAGCTAGTATCTAAATCAGTGAGTGTTTGCTGCATGCAGTGAGCTCCCCCTGGTGGTAGTTGTGTGTAGTTACTAATATAAAGTCTTGGCAGATACAGGAACAGTTCATTGTTGGCTCCCATCCCAGCACTGGCCTCATAGCCATCATATGGTCTGCCACTGTTTTTTATTTGCGATTGTTAGATACAGTAATGTGCCATTATTTACATAGGTGTTGTCTCCTCACCAAAGTCCCGAGATAATCGAACAAAAACATAGCAGTGAAAAATTTGCACCTAGTCAAAAGTGAATGCGGTCAGAGACAAAACAGATCTTTCTTATTTTACTTTTGCGTTTTGAAAGTCTATAGTAGCGCTTGGAAAGCAAGTTGATATTTTGACAGAAATCCAAGAATAAGTGTCTGTGTCCTTAGAGGCAAGACAGACATCCCCTAAAATGTGTCTAGGGATATGCATGAACTTGATCCAAATACCATAATGTCCCTGAAAAAAAATAGTCAGAGAAAACCCAGGACATGGCTGTTCTCTTCTCACTGGATGACTGCGATTTTTATGACATTAGTAAGAAAGTCAGATAAAGAACAGCACTGATTTGGTCACCGCTGTTCTTGATGATTAACCTCTTCCTCACCTTGCTGATTATACACTTCTGTGCATGGAAGACTCAAGTTCCCAACATATTTTCTTTATTAATTTCAACATCTCTACTTGTTGTCACACTATAGGATCCTTCACTGTGGACAATAGTCATTTCTGGTCCTGTGATGGACACACGGGTAAATGGCTCCTCACAAGGGCAACATAACTCCACTGTAACATGCTGCGCACCTGTATTTCAGTCACATGACCGGGACAAATTATAATTTGCTGGAAGTAACATTTTCCATAACCTTTAAGGAGTTAATAAAAAAAAAGTATATTTAATTACTTATTTAATTTTTTTCTTTCAATATTCCTGTCACCAGTTTTCACAATATAAATAGCATAAATTATCAAATAGATCTCCACGACCTGAGGAGACTAGTGTACTTACTTTGAGAATGCATATCTACAGTGAAGGAAATAAGTATTTGATCCCTTGCTGATTTTGTAACAAAGACATGAACAGTCTATAATTTTAAGGGTAGGTTAATTTTAACAGTAAGGCCCCCTTCACACGTTAGTGATTCTGGTACGAATGTGCTTTTTTGTATACATACCAGAATCACTGACATACGCAGACCCATTATAATCAATGGGTCTGCTCACACATCAGTGATTTTTCACTGAATGTGTCTCCGTGCAGCGTACACCCGTGGCCGTGATTCTGCACGGAGACAAGTCAGTTTTTTTCTGGCATCACTGATGACCCACGGACCACACTATGGTGTGATCCGTGTGTGATCCGTGAAACACGTACCAGAAAATCACGGACATATTAAATATTAAATATTTTCAACTTACCTTGCCTTGCGATTCGCTGTGCAGCCTCCACTCTCGGCAGCTCCTGCCTGGCTCATGAATATTCATGAGAGCAGGAATAGCCAACCCGGAAATAGCTGCTGAGAGCGGTGGGCGGATGCTGGAGAGTCGAGGAGTTCAGCACCATGGACAGCAGCAGTGATGGCAGGTGAGTAATGTCCATATGCATTCATGGATCACGGATCACGGATTGCACATGGACAACCCACGTGTGCCATGAATCACGGAACACGGAGGGGCGTGTGCGTGTTTTACACGTCAGTGAAGAATGTCTGTGTTTTTCATTGACTTGTGAAATGGGACTTAGAGGATATCCAAAATACAATCCAGAAAATCACATTGTATAAATAATATAAATTTATTTGCATTTTGCAGAGAGAAATAAGTATTTGATCCCTCTGGCAAACAAGACTTAATACTTGGTGGAAAAACCCTTGGTGGCAAGCACAGCAGTCAGACGTTTTTTGTAGTTGATGATGAGGTTTGTGCACATGTCAGGAGGAATTTTGCTCCACTCCTCTTTGCAGATCATCTCTAAATCATTAAGATGCTGTTGCTTGGCAACTCAGAGCTTCAGCTCCCTCCATAAGTTTTCTATGGGATTAAGGTCTGGAGACTGGCTAGGCCACTCCATGACCTTATTGTGCTTCTTTTTGAGCTGCTCCTTTGTTGCCTTGTCTGTATGTCTTGTCTTTGGGCCATTGTCGTGCTGGAAGACTCAGCCTCGACCCATTTTAATGTCCTGGCGGAGGGAAGGAGGTAGTCACTCAGGATTTTACAGTACATGACTCCATCCATTGTCCCATTGATGCGGTGAACTAGTCATGTGTCCTTAGCAGAGAAATATCCCCAAAACATAATGTTTCCACCTCCATGCTTGACAGTGGGGACGGTGTTCTTTGGGTCATAGGCAGCATTTCTCTTGCTCCAAACACCGTGAGTTGAGTTAAGGCCAAAGAGCTCAATTTTTGTCTCATCTGACCACAGCACCTTCTCCCAATCACTCTCAGAATCATCCAGGTCTTCATTGGCAAACTTCAGACGGGCCGGCTGCACATGGGTCGTCTTGAGCACCGGGACTTTGTGGGCACTGAAGGATTTTTATCCATTACGGCGTAATGTGTTACCAATGGTTTTCTTGGTGACAGTGGTCCCAGCTGCCTTCAGATCATTAACAAGTTCCCCCATATAGATTTATGTTGATCTCTCCCCTTCCTCATGATCCTGGATACCCCACAAGGTGAAATTTTGCATGGTGTTCCGATCAATGTCAATTGACATTCACTTTGTATTTCTTCCATTTTCTTACTATTGCACCAACTGCTGTGTCCTTCTCACCCAGCGTCTTACTTATGGTTTTGTAGCCCATTCCAGCCTTGTGCGGGTCTATGGTCTTACCTCTAACATCCTTAGAAAGCTCTTTGGCTTTGCCCATGTTGTAGAGGTTAGCGTCTGACTGATTAATAGAGTCTGTGGACAGGAGTCTTTTATACAGGTGACAATGTAAGACAGTGTCTGTAATGCAGGTAACGAGGTGATTAGGAGCGTCTAAGTGTCTGTAGGAGCCAGAACTCTTAATGGTTGGTAGGGGATCAAATACTTATTACTCTCTGCAAAATGCAAATAAATTTATATAATTTATACAATGTGATTTTCTGGATTTTATTTTGGATATTCCATCTCTCACTGTTAAAATTACCCTACTCTTTGTGGGGTGACACTGACGTCATTCACCCTGCTTCTATCACTGCTCCCAGATGATGTCTCATATCAGGGAAATAGAGGGCAGTAATAGAAGGAAGGATTGTGGTGGCGGTCAGATGTGGGTGGTACAAACAAATGTGGTGGCAGCCACAGAAGATGACTGTCACATGGCATTTGGCTCAAAACTCGCCAAGTATCATGGAGGTATCTCTTGCTGTTCATACCACAGACTGATTGCTCTCAGTGAAACAAAATTAAGATTTTGTAGTTGTGATACCTTTTAATGGCTAACTAAAATAAAATAAAATATGATGTTATAAAGCAAGCTTTCGAGACATCTCAAGTGGCATGGTATGACAAAATATATGAAGAAACACAAATATATACACAAACAGAGCAGAGGGATGACGTAATAAAAGGACATTTAAATAAACAAACCCTGAGCTTAGGGTACCGTCACACTTTAGCGACGCAGCAGCGATCCCACCAGCAATCTGACCTGGTCAGGATCGCTGCTGCGTCGTTACATGGTCGCTGGTGAGCTGTCAAAGATCTCACCAGTGACCAGCCCCCAGCCAGCAGCGACGTGGAAGCGACACTGCGCTTGCAGGGAGCCGGCGTCTGGAAGCTGCGGACACTGGTAACTAAGGTAAACATAGGGTATGGTTATCTGATGTTTACCTTAGTTACCAGCGCACACCGCGTAGCGCTGGCTCCCTGCACTCGTAGCCACAGCACACATCGGGTTAATAAGCAAAATTTTGCTTATTTACCCGATGTGTCCTCTGGCTACGTGTGCAGGGAGCAGGAGCCGGCACTGGCAGCGTGAGAGCTGCAGACGCTGGTAACGAAGGTAAATATCGGGTAACCACCTTGGTTACCTAATGTTTACCTTGGTTACAGCTTACCGCAGGCTGTCAGACACCGGCTCCTGGTCCCTGCACATTCAGGATTGTTGCTCTCTCGCTGTCACACACAGCGATGTGTACTTATCAGCGGGAGAGCAACAATAAAAAAATGAACCAGGGCTGTGTGTAACGAGCAGCGATCTCACAGCAGGGGCCAGATCGCTGCTCAGTGTCACACACAGCGAGATCGCTAATGAGGTCACTGCTGCGTCACCAAAACCGTGACTCAGCAGCGATCTCAGTAGCTATCTCGCTGTGTGTGAAGTACCCCTTAGGGAGTGAATCCTTAATTAGCTTTGATTAGTGGTGTTAGTTTTATTGTCCCAATGTCCATGTAGGACCAAAGGCCTGGTACCCTAAAGGTACCGTCACACTAAACAACTTACCAGCGATCTCAACAACGATACAATCTGATAGGGATCGCTGGTAAGTTGCTAGGAGGTCGCTGGTGAGATGTCACACTAAGCGACGCTACAGCGATCCAACCAGCAACCTGACCTGGCAGGGATCGCGGGAGCGTCGCTACACGGGTTGCTGATGAGCTGTCACACAGGCAGATCTCACAAGTGACCAGCCCCCAGCCAGCAGCGACGCGTGGAAGCGATGCTGCACTTGGTAGCTAAGGTAAATATCGGGTAACCAACCCGATATTTACCTTGGTTACCAGCGCACACCGCTTAGCGCTGGCTCCTTGCACTCCTAGTCAGAGTACACATCGGGTTAATTACCCGATGTGTACTCTGGCTACGTGTGCAGAGAGCAGGGAGCCGGCACTGACAGCATGAGAGCGGCGGACGCTGGTAACAAAGGTAAATATCGGGTAACCAAGGTAAAGGCTTCTTGGTTACCCGATGTTTACCATGGTGACCAGCGTCTGCAGAAGCCGGCTCCCTACTACCTGCACATTCAGTTGTTGCTCTCTTGCTGTCACACACAGCGATGTGTGCTTCACAGCGGGAGAGCAACAACTAAAAAAAGGTCCAGGACATTCAGCAACAACCAGCGACCTCACAGCAGGGGCAAGGTTGTTGCTGGATGTCACACACAGCAACATCGCTAGCAAGTTGTGCCTCAGCAGCGATGTTGCTAGGGATGTTGCTTAGTGTGACGTGGCCTTCAGTCTCTGGAGCAGATTCCTCAGATTTTGTAATGAGTCATAAATCCTCCTGACAGGTCAAGTCCTGTGTGAACAGAGTTAAATATTGTGATGAATTTGTATTCCCAGACCCTTCGATGGCTCTGTGATCTGAAGTTGCCTTTTAATATGACAACTTTCATGTGGTTTATGTTGTGTCCTGAAGCACAGAAATGTTTGACCACAGGTAAATGTTTTTTTTTGTCTGTATTTGTGTGGCGGTGAGATCTCATTCTTACCACAGACTCTGACACTCCACAATGTGGTTTCTCTGGGACTTGAGTTGCATAGACAGGCCTGGGCGTTGACCAGCTGTGTGCTCAGTAGTAATCAGACTAGCAAAGTGGTTAATCTCTTGTAGCCTGCTGGTTACCTCTAGGATCACATGTTATGATAAACCCATCATAGCTTCTCCCAGCCTTTTTAAAGGGAACCAGATTTGGGGCCTATAAGCTGTGGCTACCACCAGTGGGCTCTTATATACAGCATTCTAACATGCTGTATATAAGAGCACAGGCCACTGTGTAGAATGTAAAAAACACTTTATAATGCTCACCTAAATGGTCGGTGCGGAGCAGACGGGTCAGATGTGCATCTCCATATCCATTCTCCGGTATCGGCACCTCCTCTTTCGGCCATCTGTAACATGGTGGAAACTGACTTTCTGTGCTGATTAAAGCTTTAACCGATACCAGTCCATGTGCTGTTGTGATCCAGTTATGTGTGAATTACTGAGTGCTTTTTGGTGTGCTGTGTGAAATCTCTTGTCATCTGTTTATTCCTTCCCTGCTCTTTATTTCCTTCTGATCATGTATTGTCTACTACTGCACTCTGTGATTGCTTTGACTTAGAGTTTTGTTTTCACTATTTGTCTATTTGTGTGGGTTTAACTTATCCTGTCCTGTCCCTCCCCTGGGGTGGCGGGTGGGGTGTATTAGAACAGGGCTGGCCAGGAGCTGGGCTAGGCCAGCGCTCCAGACCTCTTCACCATCAGAAGTATCTCTGGGATAAGGAACAGTTTTGAAAAGTTTTGAAAAGTTTTTTTTCCTGAAGGAGTTTTTTTTTGCAGCCTTTTGTGTGGATAGTGCTTAGTTTGGAAAAGATTCCTTTAAAAACTGCTTCAAAGAAGTAATATGCACTTTATTTCTATCAGGCATTTCCACAACCTGAAGTGGAAAAACGCGCTTTAAACACTGAACATATGAACAGTAGAGGGAATTTCCCATATAAAGAATGGGAAGCAATTTTTTAAGCCTATTTTAAATCCTTATTGACCTGTGATGTACCAATTTTGTAACAGGAGTGTATGGAGTGACCTGAGTAGCTAAGCTAAGCTTACTTAATACTAGGCAGATGTCATATAATATCTGCCTGTAACAACAGTGGCCTGAGAGATAGCTCTGATTCCTGCTGTTAACCATTTAGATGGCGCTGGCAATCACTGTGATTCCATTAGTTATTACTCCCCCAACAATGCAGCAGAAAACACCTGTTGTTTTCATTTTACTTCCCTTAAAGTTAAGCCAGAGGCTAGACTTCAGAGAAAAAAATAGTCCCTCTACATACTGCAGTAATCAAATGTTAAAGTGTATAGTGTATATGATCAACTGATTGGTGTAAGTGTTCTAGGGGAGCTAAAAAAAAATAGAGAAAAAACATTTTTATAAAGTATAAAAAAAATCCAAAAGTTTAAATCACCTCACTTTAAACTATTCAAACATAAAAAAAATTAAATCATTAAAAAAATAAATGCATAAATTCAAAACATATTTAGTATAATCATTTACAAGAAAGTTTGATCTGTCAAAGTATAATGCTATTGAAACTGTACATTTAATGTGTGATGCCCCAGGGCTGTGGGGTAGTTAGTCCCGGGCGCATGGTGCGCAGTGGGGGATCAGTTGTGGTCGCGGCCGTGTTCGTAACCCTGGGGGTTGGTCTGATGAAAAGGGGGTGAAAAAACAAAGAAAAATAAAATAAAATAAAAGAGTTTTTCGACTACGCCATTTGCGGTGTGCGGCCAGGTTATTTGAATCCGCCGCTGCAGAGTCCTGCTGGGGCTGGTGGAGTAATGCAGCGTAGGTGTTTTGGGCCCTCCGCAAGCAGGGCTAGGCCCCAGCAGTGGATGATGGGGGTTAGAGTAAGAAACAGTCAGTGTATGTGTACGGAGGCGAGAAGGAAACAATCCACACCGGTATTGCAGTTTAACTTGCCTTTTACTTTGGCTTGGTACCTGGACCTGCTTTTGCTGGTTCCAGGTGTTCCCGCTCCCCTTGTTCTCCATGCCAGCTGTGACCTGGGGTAGCTGTGCTCCGTGCACTCTCGTTAGTAGTGAGCTCTCGTGGCATAGAGCTTTTGGGTGAGCCCCTCTGTTTCAGTTTTGGTCCTATTGCAGGCAACCTGGACTATTTAATGGGTTCAGTGCCCGGTCCCCTCTTTGCTGCTGATGCTTCAGACTCTTTGGGTGGTGAGGGACCCTGGAGATCCTTTCACCTGGCAGATTTAACAGTTGACCATAAAGTGTCCCGCTATCCTAGAGTCTGCACCCCGCCTTGTGCTCAGTCCTGTGAGCCTAGGTTCCAGACTTCCACAGGTGCCCCGCGGTTCCTGAAGTATTCCACTTTCCACAGGTAACCCACGGTTTCAGGAGTCCTGGTTCCTTACTCCACAGTCCCTCACTCCTGTTACTGCACTTCATTGTTACTGCAAGTCTTTACACTTTTCCTCTCCTTACTTCACTCCTCACTCTCTCTGACTACTACTCTCAACTCCTTTCTCCTTTCTACTTCCACCGACCACTTCCTCCTGCCAACCTCCCAACTGACCACTCACCCCTCCCCTTGCTGGGTCTTTCCCTACAGATTTAGTGGCATTTATCCAATCAGCCCTCTTCCCTTTAATCTGTTGCTAGGCAGACTCCCAGTCTGGAATTGGGGTTATGTATGTGGCCTGAGGGTGCTGGTGTGTGGACTGGCACAGATATTCCGGGGTTTGTGTCTCCATGTTCACATTTTGTGGCACCTGAGACCTCAGGAGTGCTACAAATGACTTAAAGAAATCAAAATGCCAGAATTGTAGTTTTTTAGCTGCTTGTTTTGAAAAATGTAATAAAAAGATAAAAAAATTGTATTTACACCAAATTAGTTTGAATAAATGCCACAATTCATCACACCAAAAGTAAGCCATTATTCCATGGACACAAAATCAAAAAAATACACTTTAGTAACATCTTTTTAAATCTGTAAAATATTTAGTATCACTCAATACTACAACTTATCCCTCAACAAACAAACTCTCATATGGCTAAGTCCATGGTGAAATAGAAAAGGTTTGGCTCTTGGAAGGAGAAATAAATACTAAAGAGCAACAAATGAAAATTTCAAGACTAAACTATTTTTCAGACATTTTTTGAAGTGTACTCATCATAAAAACCAGTATGCATATAGCCTAAGGGTTTATGCAAATGGCGACGAAGGTTGTAGAACTTCTTAGCACAGAGCCAAGGAGGCTTCTTCTCTGCCATGGAGGCGTAATCGATCACGTATAGAGATATTTCCCTCCTAGAAGTAGTGCCTCAGTCCTTTCACCCCCTATATTGGAGCACGCCCACATATCTTGTTACTCCATTGACACGTTCCAGCAAAACATTTGCTATATCAGTTTACAAGCTCGATGGGACTAAAGGCCCCGTCACATGCTACGATTTATATGACGATATCTCGTCGGGGTCACGGTTTTCGTGACGCACTTCCGTAGTCGTTAGCGACGTCGTTGCGTGTGACACGAGCAACTCTGAACGATTGCAAATGTAGCGAAAATCGTTGATCGTTCACACATCGTTCATTTTCAAAATATTGTTCAACGTTTGGAATGCAACAGACAAATTGCAACGTTTGACACCCTTGACAACATTGTTTGTGCATCCGTCATCAGCGATGCGGGCGTGTCGTTACAAAAAAAGCTCTACGCCTCCTCTGCTGTGATTGGTGGTCACAACTGCGTTCTGATTTGTCAGGTATGGTTGAAAAGGCTGACACAAAGTTACATTGTCGTCCTTTTTGGCTGCCCGCGGTGCTGTGTGCGTTTCTGTACAGAGCTCTGCTGTGATGTGTGTGAACAGAAAATCAGAGCACAATTAAACAGTATTGAAGTAGGGGCGTGGAGAGGGCGAGGCCAACACACGCCAAGGTGTATGCTGTGAACAAATATACGCCTCTGTCGTTGCCGGAATCGTTTGGAGGATTGCTGTGTGACGGTGTCCACATGACCGCCTTGGTCAAACAATATATCGCTGAACGATGTTGCGTTGTTTGTGAGATTGTTATGTGTGACCGCTACTAAACGACCTATGAGCGATCTCGGCAAATCGTTGTAACGATCTAGGCGTGTCACATCGTTAGCAAGATCCCTAGCGATGTCGCTGCGTGTGACGGGCCTTAAGCCCTAAAACATTGTCTGTGCTAAATATTAGTTTTAAGCTTGAAGAGGTGAAACGTAGAACCTGACTTTGGAAAGAAGCAAATTTATGAGAAAAAAATTTACAACTTTGTAAACTATTTAAAGGAGTTGTCAAAATTAAAAAAAAAATATATATATATATATATATATATATATATATATATATATACTGTACATATACTGTGTTTTTCCAAAAATAAGATCTCCCCCAAAAATAAGCCGTGGAGGAATTTTCAGCATTTTCTGAGCAAGGCTTAAATATAAGCCCTACCCCAAAAATAAGCCCTAGTCACAGTTCAGTAATGAAATGTCCGTGCAGCTAAAAAGGTTATTAAAGATCAGATTCAGGTCTAGTGACTGTGGGGGTCAGGTCATCTGGCGTAGCATCCCATCACTCTCCTTCTTAGTCAAACAGCCCTTACACAGCCTGGAGGTGTGTTTGGGGTCATTGTCCTGTTGAAAAATAAATGATGGTCCAACTAAACGCAAACCAGATGGAATAGCACGCGGCTGCAAGATGCTGTGGTAGGCATGCTGGTTCAGTATGCCTTAAATTTTGAATAAATACCCAACAGTGTCACCAGCAAAGCACCCCCCACACCATCACACCTCCTCCTCCATGCTTCACGGTGGGAACCAGCCATGTAGAGTCCATCCGTTCACCTTTTCTACAAAGACACGGTGGTTGGATCCAAGGATCTCAAATTTGGACTCATCAGACCAAAGCACAGATTTACACTGGTCTAATGACAATTCCTTGTGTTCTTTAGCTCAAACAAGTCTCTTCTGCTTGTTGCCTGTCCTTAGCAGTGGTTTCCTAGCAGCTATTTTACCATGAAGACCTGCTGCACAAAGTCTCCTTTTAACAGTTGTTCTAGAGGTGAGAAGGTGTGTCCAAACTTTTGGTCTGTACTGTATGTATTTGGGTATAAAAATATTTTTTGCAGTTCGATTTTATTAAAAGTTTTGCACCATTTGGCTCTTACAGATGGACTCCCAATTAACTCATTTTGCAGCCACAGATAGCGCATTCAACAAAGAGGCTATAGGAAGTAAACAGTGCAAAATGTTTAATGGAACCCAATTGAAAAAATGATTGTTAGTCCCAAATACATGAATTTACATAAAAAAAATGTGAACAACTCCTTTAAGACTAAATTGCTAAGACTGCGCATATGTCATAGGTTGATAGATGATTTAAAAAATGTTTGAAATTCTATTATTACTGCTTCAGTGCTTGTTAAAGAAGCAAAAGTACAAATAGTCTTATTTGAAAATTTCCTATTATTTTGCCTTTCCAGCTCCTCTGTAGCGCGGTTTCTCTGTGTTTATAGTCTAAGTACCTGTGTGTCATGTGATCTTGCGGTATTGTGTAAAATCTTTTTACATATTCTACCTGACAAGTGTTTATAGGAAAATCTGTTTCCTATCTTTGGTGCATGTAAACATGGAAATAATCAACTGACCATCAAACGCTCATTTTTCAACTAATTGCAATATTTCTGCAACCTAAAAAATCATGTCGGCAGCACATCTTCCTGAACAACCAGTGAATGCGCTGCCGAGTGTTACACAAGCAGTGATAGACTCCTTATTAAAAAGGAGTGAAATGATTCCTAATTAATCAAACTTATTAAAATAGCCCAAAACTTTGTATCATTAGAATCCAAATTTTTCAGGATTCGATTTGCATTAATTCAGAAAAAATAGTGGACATTGCAGACTCTCTGAGCTTATCTCTCTTTACCCGTGCTTGTAGTGCAAATTAACCCCTTCACGACAATGGACATACTGGTACATCCAACTCTGGATACCCAGCTTTGATGCAAGCTCAGCAGTTGAGCCTGCAACATATCGAAAAGATGATGGCTGCCTCTAACAGCAATGAGTGGAGCTGGGCTCTACCCACGGCTGTTAACCTTCTAAATGCCACTATCAATTTGCAGTAAATATGGATAAGAAACAAGGAGCGCTGTGAAGGAACTTAATGAATTGGAACCTTACTAAAGTGTGCTCGGGTGCTCACCTGGGGGGGGTTGCACATACTTGTACAACACCGGTGAGAGCAAATAATGAGGCCGACTGCTGATACAAACAGGCACTGTTGTCTCCTCCATCCATGCATCTGTGGGAGTGTGTTCTGTTGTCTCCTCCATCCATGCATCTGTGGGAGTGTGTTCAAGAGAAATTATAAGGTCTGTTTTCCCCTATTGTCCATTATCCACATTACAAATTTGGGGCTAAATCAACATTTTTTTTTTGAAAAAACGCAACTTTCATTTTCATATTCACATTCTGTAAAGTTTTGTGAAGCACCAAAATACTCAACATACCCCTACATTAATTTCAAGATGGGTCTAGTTTCTAAAATGGGGTCACTTGTGGGGGTTTCTGATGTGTTGGTGCCTCAGGAGCTCTGCAAATGTGTCTACACTCTATTATAAAATTTATACTCCAAATACCATATTTTGATCCTTCCCTTCCGAGCTCTGCTGTGTCTACAAACACAACTTTTTGATTACTTTTGAGATATTTCCGTACTCAAAAAAAAGTTGGTAACAAACTGTGTGGTCCACTTTTTTGTGTTACCTTTTGAAAAAGTGAAAAATTTGGGGCTAAAGTAACATTTTTTGTGAAATAAATTAAAATTGTAAATATGATGACCTAATGTTATCAATTTTTGTGGGTTCAAAATGCTTACTATACACCTAGAGTAAATCTCGAGCGGTCGTTAACAAAATGGGGTCACTTCTGGGAGTTTTGTGCTGTTTAGGTACCTAAAATGGTATCACTTTTGGGGAATTGTCAATATATAGGCTCTTGAAAGGCCACTTAAAAAAACACATCCTAGCTGACAACTGAAGGCCCAGTCACACTAAACAACTTACCAGCGATCCCAACAATGATACAACCTGATAGGGATCGCTGGTAAGTTGCTAGGAGGTCGCTGGTGAGATGTCACACTAGGCAACGCTCCAGCGAT